>NW_009224099.1:8347-20843 GCF_000690835.1 Fulmarus glacialis | reverse complement strand
AGGCAGGACCTGCCTTTCATGAACCCATGAATAGGTCAGCCACACAAAAAATTAACTCCTGGCATATTTGTCTAGGCTGACATCAGGGGTTGATCAGCCAACATCTGGGGTTAGTGCTAGGGAAAACAAGAACTCCTAGGGTTAGGAGCACCAGGTGGAGCAGGGCACCTAACAGATGCTGAAGGGAAGGGTGGGCTGTGCAAACATTTGATCCCTGGCAGCATATTCCTCTGGGCCGTAACTGGGGGTCATGGGTTCAGGCTCAGCCCATGACTAGGATTAAGGTTCAGGTTTGGGTTAGTGTTTGTCTGAGCTTTGTTTGTCTGTTAACCCCAAACCCAAGTATAATACTAGGTATGGGCTGAACCTTTTCCCACATCCACCAGCCATTCCCTAAATTGTCAAGGACGAAGTCCTCATGCAGCCCACCCCTTCCTTCGGTAGCCACTTTTTGCCTCTACACCACAATGGAGCCATTGGCTTTTTCCATTTCTTACCCTGACTGTAACTGTGGGCTTGGTCTTAGCCACATCCTTTAAAATCACTGGAGCTTTTTCCAAGACCTGATGCTTACTGCTCTTTTTCACTTTAATAATTAGTCTTGTCAAACACAAGCTAGTCCCCAGCTGTGAGCATGTAGTCCTTGCTAATCTTAGGGCAGTTCCACCAACTCTGGAGTTGATTATCCTGACCCTGAATATAGGCTATACTTCCCCATCTTGACTACCTGGAAAAGAGATGAGAAATTAGAATATCCATTTGGTCACAAAGATGACCAGCTTGCAGCCTGCTAGCATTGCAAGCTGTAAGCACAGTGCTGTTGTAAACTATATTTGTGGCCATTTTCTTGTCTTAGCGTTAGTATTTTATGAAGTTAAAGCACAAATATTAATGCTGTACTACTTGAACACATTAAGTGCTTCTATCCATCAACCCTCATTTTGGACCCTTGTCTGTGACGTTAGAGTAGGGCTCCAGAGAATAAACAGGAATGGTACACTCCTTACTGGAGTCCTAAAATAGGGAAGCGGGTGAAATGGTGTTCCTGTGTAACATCAGACTACTTGCAGAAGGAAAGGGAACAAACAATACTGTTAATGCTGTCAACAACTGCAGACCTATAAACACTAAAATAACTAAGGCAGCTGGCAAAAACCTCTTGAAGAAAAACTATGGCAAACTTCTAACTCCAAGAGCAGAAATAGAGATCAGTTGGCACAAATAGCATATTGTATGTTGAGAGGTAGTTGTCAGGATTCCTTGGGGATTAGATGCATTTTGCAATAAACAACACCTGCAAGAGCAATATAGAGCTAAGGGATATAGGGGGTAGAACAGGAAAGGGATGACGACAGAAATCTTGCTAGCCAAGCTCACCATTTTCAGGAAACATTACAATACCACATACCAAAGTGCATGGGTTGTTTTTCTTGCCTTATCATTTGATTTTTCCGTATGGTTTAATAATTAGCCACCTTAGTTCATGGTACCATTTAACATCTTTAGGAAATCTGTCTTACAAAATGTTTTCTCAAAGCAGTTTGTAGCAGGTAACAAACTCCATAACACTGATTTTGTCTGTACAGTAGTGACAGAATTAACCTGATTCCTGGAGGTCTGCTATAAAGCAATGTCTCTCAGGTCTGCTTAGCAGGCAAAACAGTATGGAAACAGTGGCCAAAATGGCACGGTTGTACCAATCTCTTGTAACTCCATCAACATAAAAAAATTAGTTGGTAGAGACACAGCATCGGTTGCAAAACAATCCAAAACATCTATTGCCTCAACAAGCCATCTGCCATTAAAGCAGATGCTGTACCTGGGTTACTTTCCATTGTACAACAAAAGTATTTAATGAGCTCAGGCCATTGCACAACACTGTCTGCATAGAGAGGGAGGAATTCGTTTTTCCAGACTTGGAGCTGTATCAGAGACAGCTCAGATGCATCCACAGCTGGTTCTTTTTGGACCCAGCACTGACACGAGTGAGCACTGAGCAGCAAGTGATCTGGTGTGTGTTTGTCAGTGGAACTTAGAGCAGACCAGGACGCCACAGTCATACAAAAAGGACCTCAGACACAGTTACAGACTGGCCTTTAAAAAAAACACAAAACAAGCAAAACAAAAAAATCCCAACATGCAGATTTAGTCATCTTAAAAAGCTTAAGCAGGAATAAATAAGTGTAGCAATGGCGATCATTGGCTATGCTTCTTTATTGGTATCTACAGCTAAATCTGATTTCACCTCAGACTTTCTGCCAGCACTGTGTACCAATTCCCCTGGTTTTTATTAAAACCAAGATGATGTTGTAAATTAACCAAGTTTATGCTGCACTTGAATCACCCTTTGCCACTGTCCTCCTTTTTCAAACATGATGACATTAGACTGCCTTTGCAGGCCTCTGCCAAAACTAACAAATCTTAGGTACTTCCTAAGCATTTCAGTACAGATCAGTATGCCCGATCCTGCTTTTTTTAGAAACATGAAAAAGTTTACTGAATAAATACATTTTAATATAGTTTCAGAGTTGCAAAATGAAAGAAGTATAGTTGTTACAGCAGAAGCTATTTGTATTTGCCTGTATTAATTTCTTTCCTCTATTTACCTTCCCTCTTGAAACCTCATTCAATGAGCAGAGCTGCTTAGATAAACAACTAAGCATATCCAAAAGAAACAACAGTAAAAGTCAAAGGAAATCCTTAGGTCAGCAACATCTTAAAATGCCATTGTTTCAAACCACCAATATTTTACACAAGCCAGCATTTCTTACTCAGCTTTAGTACCACACTTGTTCAAAGTTGCATTTTTTCCTCACCAAGTTATCAATGTATTGTATTTCCTATATATTAGCAACATTGCCTCTGCTAGAAAGCCAGCTATCTTTTATGTCTTAAAATAAAAAAAAGCGTCACCGGTCCAGCCTTCCACCACTTGAGGTGCATGAGAAACCATTTGCATAGGACCCTGCTCCATACTCATAAATCTACAGAAAAACTCTGGTAACTCAAGCCCAGATTTGGAATCGCTTTAGCCGCGAATCGCTTTAGCTGAATCAAGCCTGTTGGAATCGCTTTAGCTGCTGGAAGGCAGAGCACAGTCAGCACCAGCTGCACTGCATCCCATTCGGGCTGTCAGCGTGCTCCTGCCTTTCTCCTGAGCAACGACCCCGGGCTGCTCAGGCCCCGGTCACTGCTCAGGCGCTAGGGCACAGAGCTGTTCCTCTGTGATTCCTAGGGGAATCCCTAGGAGCTTTGGGAGCCGGAAAATAAAGATTTATGCATTTATACATTTATGCATTTATACAAACACTGAAATAGTATAAAACCACAGGAAAATGGAACCACACCTAAGCCCAAGCAGCTGGGCTCAGCTTTGGGAAGACGAGCTCAGTATCCAAGTCTTGCCTTCGGCTCACAGCTATGAGGGGCCAGAGCTGGAGGCACTGTTCAGTGCTGCATGCCGCGGTCTGCTCCCTGTCTGAGCTGCCACACAGTGAGACTCTGCTGCTTTCAGTCTCCCAGACTTTCGCTTCCACGAGAAATCCTTTGGTGTTACCTTGGTGGCCGCGGAAAAGAAGAGTAGCCTTAAAGCACCCCGGGGACTGGCTTGCCCCCCTCCCCAGCCTGCACAGACACACACCCCTGCCACCACGAGCAGGATGAAAGTCATTGTGACATTTTCATTTTTAATGGCAAGTAAAATGGAAGTGGACAGAAAATTGAGCCATAACCCAAGCTCCTACTCCACAAAAAGAATTTTTTGCACAGACTTCAGGAGAGATATCCTGACATACGAATTTTAAAGGATTTTAAAGCTGATATTTCACTTTGCTTAATGTGCACATTTTCCCCCAGATCAGTTTGCCCTTAAACATCGAGCCATTCCTCTCTCCCTGCTAGCAAAGAGGCATATATTTTTTCCTGAGTCTTAAATGAAAATAAAGGAATGCAGTGCTTATCTGGCATTCTGTTTACTCTTAAATATTACCGTTGTGTAAGGTCTGTAAATATTTTCCATATATTAGCTAAAGCAATCCCTCCATTTCAGCATCTGCAAGATCTGTCCACACAGTCTTTCAAATTAGCATTAATACATTATTTCTGACAAAAGTTAAATAAACAGAGTTCAAGGGCTCTTCTTTTCCTACTATTGGAATATAGCTTTATTCTCATATGCAAAAATCACTGTAGGGTTCATATTCACTGTACCTCAGTAATTTTAGGTTCAAAGGCCTTGTTTCAAAAATAAAAATGCAGCACATCATTAGTTTTTTGAAGCTGCCTTACCTTTGCCGGCCAAACTCAGAGCAGGCTCTAACACCAGAGGTGGTGGGTTCCTTCCCCCTGTGTCCTGTGCCAGGAAACAGTCCCCAGGCAAGAGCCCCGCCTGGGCCACCCAACCCACACCCCGCAGCCCGGCGGCTGCAGGTGCAGGCAGTTGACCCACTGATGTTCATTTGACAAACCCTCCTGCAGAGCTGGGGAAATAAGCTGTGCCGAGTTGGGCTAGCTGTAATAGCGACAGAAGGCACATAGGAGAAATCTCATTTAAGTCATTTAAAAACAAAACATTACTTTTGGCACCAGAACCTCAAGTCAATGAGCTGACCCGATGGGGAAGGAGAAGCATTAGAATGATTTTATGTAATCCTATTCCACAAAAATCACCATTCAAATGAAGTAAAGTGGTCTACCCTCTGGAGAGAGTCCTAGCTCCATGTACTGGTTGCTGTGCCTGGCGAATTTTTGTAGGCAATAGGTACTTACTGTCATGGACAAAAATTAAAGCAAGATTTCTGAATATAATATTCAGTGTAAACAGATAATGTAGTAGAAACATGAACGTCAGTGCATCAGTATGGGAGAGTTAACTGGAGTAAAAAAAAACCATGAACAATATTCTTGTGCCTATTGATTTACCTGACTACATGGATTTCTGTTAGGATAATATCTGGATGACTACATTGTAGGAAAGTATTTATACAACCCCAAACAACCATAAATTGCAATATATTGGAAGTTCTGATCCTAATTAATCTTCTTTTTGCCCTCCACCTCTCTTCCTTCGCTATTTGCTCATCTCCCTCGTAGCCCTTATTCCAAGCTGGCCGTACAGACAGGAAAATGTCTTCCTCTGCAAGTGAAATCACCATTAGGCCAAGAATAGGATGAGAGGATTTCTCTGAAAAGTGAAAATGGGAATCCCTCAGAGGGTTTCCTAGAGAAAAATTAAAGCTTTCTGCAATGATACAGCCAAGTGCTCTTCTTCCTCTTTCACCCCCCTGCACCCAAGCAACAAGTGAGTCACTTCCACAATGCACCCAGCATACACTAATCAGATCACATAAAATAAATGTCTCAGAAAGCAATCTATGTTTCATATTGTATTCCAAGAAATCTCCAAAACAGTTTGAGTTGCCCTTTGCCACTTCTTCCAATTTCTCACCCTAATTTCAGAGAAGTCATCATGGATAAAGCACACACTCCCAGTAAAACTACTGCCCATCACTAGTAAGTGCTTTTTCACTAGTAAGTGCTCTTGTTTATTTGAATGTAGTTGCTTTCCAGTCTGAGTGGAGTGCGCAGGAGGAAGATTTCACAATGGAGAAGAGAGTCTATGGAAGGAGTCCTTTCCATGGGTTGGATATGTCTGGCTAGAGATGGAGGAAGATGTCCCAGAGCAGGAGCAATGTGGTTGCTGCAGGATGCTCTAGCCTGTTACAGCAGCAGGGGACGGTGGGCAGGAGTCCAACAAATCCCGAGGGGTCAGGGTACCCCCCATTCCTAGCAAGATGAGAGCACCACAGTGCAAAGTCCCACAAAGGGAAAGGCAGATTTTGCTGCCAAACGTTCAGACTTCCTGCACATAAAGACTGGGCAAAGAAAACAGTGGTACAAAAAAGGAAAAACGTTTATCCAAATTACAGAGCAGACGGAGGTTAGGATCAGACTGAGGTATCCCAGCTCCCAACCTGGTGGTCAGCCTCAGCCTGGGAGCTGGGAAGAAGCGGTTCTGACCCTCAGCCACACCAGAGGCGCCAGCTGTGGTCACACAGGTCTCTGAATAGGAGGGTACTTTGTACCAGAATGGGTGTGATTCATCCAGCCATGATACAACATTCATCCTTTCAGCATGAGGAATTTTAAAATAAACTAGCCTCAGTGGAAGTGCGGGTTCCAGCGTGTTTCAACATCCTTTAATCATCTATGATGATTATTAGACTAATCCTCTTGACCTACAAATCAACTTTATTAAGCTGGGATATTTTCTATGTCCATCATCCACAGAACGTTCTTCTACACAAGAGTGAAAAGCTTATTAAATAATATAGGGCATGGCATTCATCGCTCAGAGCCAAAGTAATCTCAGAACATGCAATTAGTTTTGAGATATGGAGTCAACAAAACACGGTTGTTTCAAGTTTACCCTGGACAGCGATGTTTCCTTACCAATCCCTTCGTGATGCCTCCCATTCCTAGGAGTGTTTAGTTTACAGCCTGACATTTAACACTTGTGCAGATTCACTCTTCCACAAATTCTGCATTTTGTGACAAATGCACTGTGCTAAAAACACACCAGGTGATAACCGGGAACAGAAAAGAGGAAGAATAGCCTCTTACATTCTACATACTATCCTTTAATGTAGCTTATGTATTTACAAGTGAACAGTATTTAAAAACAAAAAAAGTCAGCTTTGTCAATAAAAGGATTGTGCCCCTAAAATAACAGCTTCCGTCCATTTCTTCAAGGACATACCTGTTGTTAGTGATAAAATTGCCTCATTTATTTCTAATTCATGGTGTTATTTGCAGTAGGAAACAGTACTGAGTATTTAACTGTTTTACCTTTGCAAATAGCATGGGGAAAACAAATTAACAATAGGAACAAGAAAACCATACTTCAAAATTTTAGGGAAAATTTCTTGTTGTAATGCTTTAAAAATATAGTGAAGGACTACATTTTTTTTGCTCCTGGCAAAATGTGCCTTTCAGCAAGAAAAGTTAGAAAACACTTAACAGCAAAGTGGTTTAACCTTTAACATTTTACTGCAGATTGCTGAAGCAGTTAAAGTAGAACAGAGACACCCCCCCCCCAAAATGTCACCTCTCAGACTCGCATCATCTTTAACGCACTAAAGTGGATGTGAAAGCCTCATGTGAAAGAAAAGTTAAATGCCTTGGCAGGGTTACTGGCAGAGCTGGGTTCTTCACTGTGCTGTGCCCGCAGAGTGCTTTACATCGCTCCATGGGAAGTACAAGGTTATCTTTCTTGAATGGCATTTTGGCCAGGAAGCAGACTATGTTGAAAGCATAGCCCATGATATATGAAGAGTGGTTTCCTTCAACCTGATGACTGACAAAAGAACTACTCTAATTCCTTAGAAAATTATTTTAGCACTGTGCAACAGCTTCACATGTCTGTATTTACAGAACTGGACAGTAATTTCTTTCCATAAACTTAAAATCTTTCCCAAAGAGTTCAACACAACTGACATACTTAGCCCACGTATGTTTCTTTTTTTCCTTCCTACTTACTACTTGTCTAAGAGCAGTGTGTGATTTTATTATTTTGGTTGCTATTCCAAGGCATTTGGTGAGCCCTGAATGCAAGTTGCAGTCTATATGTTGTTTGCAGACTGTTTTCTGGAAATATTTCTTTAATACTAAAGAGCTCAAATGCCACATGCTACTTCTTTGTCTCCCGTGAGGTCTCCTAACTCACAAACGCACTTCTAGAAGACAAAGGCAAGAGTGTCAAGCTAGCAACGTGGTTGCTTTGTCCAAAAAGCATGCTCAGAAGTGTGAACAGACAGCACTCAATGCAGGAATGGCAATGCGTTCAAGGGGAAAAGAGAAAGAAACCCTCCTGAAAACTTGGATCAATGAAACAATTTTTGAAGCTCACTGGTAAGTGGGCTTCATCACATGCAGTGCTAACTAGCCCAGTCCCGGCCAGAGAGTAAACACGCTTTAAAGTAGTTGCCAGTTAAAAACATCTGGAAACAGGCGATGTGAATAGGGTTTATAATGGGTGGGATAGTTACAGCTGATTCACTATGACTAATGCTAGTGTTTTCCTTGGAAGCCTGACCAAGAGACACAAAAGCAGCAGTGGTCCATTGATGGCTGTCACCCTTGTCAGGAGCGAGCCCATCGGCACCCTGGAAGCCGTTTGGCTTCACAAGTTCAGAAGTGATAGCACCTGGGAAACACAGCCCAGTGCTCTGCACATCAGCAGCATTTCTCTCCATTTACAAGAGTGACATTGCCCCAGAAAGACAACATGTCAAATATATCACGGTGTACTTGTCTGGGCAAGCCCACAACCACTCTCAAGTGTCATCCTCTGTGTGCTGTGATCAGGTACAGAACCACCAAGGGCTTTGCAGCGTCAGATAAAGCCTGTGGGCTTTGCTGCAGGGTATCTCTGTGACTAATTAGCACATTATTCTTATGTTTGCACGTGCGCTGCCCAGATCACATGCTTCAACCTTCTTTGGGAGTTTTTATAGTAAAACCTCCACAATTCATTGAAGCCAGAATAGCTCTAGTGCATTGCTATCTTGCATACCCTGCTCAGAACACACATATTTTTAAGAAAAGAGTATGGCATTTTGCACTGGCTGATCTGAAATGTGAGCCTTCTTGACTCAAATGCGAACAGGAGGACCAGCACCGCAGTTGTCAGAACTTCAGTTGGAAATAAGAGCTTTTAATGCTGACTGGAGTCGAGGAAAAAGGTTTTACAGCTGCAGAGTGAAACTCAGATGTTTGGAGAAAGCGGGTACTGTGCTGAACTAGAGTTGCAAGAAGTATGACTTGAGAGATTAGGGAACAGGTCCTGTTTTCAATAAAAGTCTAAAGAAGGAGGGAAGAGCTGGGGTTCAAGGAATCATCTTTGGATCTGAAGTACACTGGCAGCTGTTCAAACTGGCTGCTTGGCAGGATATATTTCTGTTATTCAGTGCTAAAGAACAGCTTATGCACTTGAGAGATGCTCTGCTGGTGTAAACAGACACAATTTGACTGAAGTCAAAGGAGCAGGTTTATACCAGCTGAGAATCTGGCCCTTAGTTTGCTCTAAAAATGAAATATGGACTCCAAATAACAACAAACTCTTTTTTTCTTCAAATATGGCACTGAGCCTGGATGCTGGCGAGTGCCTCCAGTTTTACACACATTTACTCACACTCAATGCAGTGAGAAATCTTCTTAAAGCTTTGTAAGCAGGAGGCAACACATGAGTTATCCCACCTCTGCATACCTGCATGGCAGTGACCCTGATCTCCTTCCATGTAACTGTTACCTTAATTGATTGTGTCAACATAAATTTACATCATCGTATTTCTACACTGACACCACCAGCACACATAAGCTCCAAGAATTTATCAGTTCATTCCCATTCAACTACATGATTTTTGTAAGAACTGTTCCCCAACCCAAGCAACTCTGTCTAGAGAAGATGGACATCCAGATTCATCCCGGTCAGCTGCAGGTGCTCAGTTAGGAACGGAATTGCTCTAGGATCTCCCCAGTGCCCACACAGGACACAGGCAACGTGTGCTGAGTTAGCCTCAGGGACTGCCTGCCTCCAGCGGCCATATGGGAAGCATAGGCTAATGGCTCCCCTAACTGCCTGAACTAAGCAAAGAGAATCCAGACCTTTAAGATTTTGAAAGAGAGCACAACTGAGTCATATGTTCCAGATGTAAAACGCTTGTTCGCAGGAGCACTGGCTTGCATACTCTGGATGTTTTCTGCACTATTCATGTGCACATGCATTTGTCCTCTAACATACACATTGGCACTTTTCCTTCTTGAGTTCTCCCACTACTAGATGGAATGATGTATGTTTGTATACATGTGCGCATTTACATTAAAAAACATAAATGCCTGACTACCTAGCTTTTTGGTATCACAGTTTTGTCTTTGGTCAATAAAAGTGCAGGAAAGCTATAAAAATGTAGCTGGGGTCCAGTAACCATACTATTTGTCATTACTCCAATTGACACAGTAATTAAGATTTCTTACAGCTTCTAAAAGAAAGAATAGCAAATTTGTTCTTGGTTCACAGTTGTTTAACCAGATACTGACTAAGAAGTATGCACTCTAGAAGTATGAGGTCTGACTTTCAACATCTTGTATTCTTAGCCTATGATGTAAATTTTTGTTTAAGCTTCTCATTTTTTTCCTTTGAATGAAAGAGCAATGCCATAAATAATAGTTTACAAAAGCAAGCAACGGAGAAATCTTCTGGAATTAGCTTGGCATAACCCCACTCCTACCATTAAACCAGAAAATAAAATTAACTGTACACAAGGCCTTGCCAGAGCCAGATTCTGAAGTTCCCAATATAACTATAGCCTCCTCGGTAGGTTATCCCTGATGCGGGCGATGGGCACAACCTGAGCAGGAGAAATCGTTCCTCGTCTGCAGAGCAGATCAGCCTGTGCGTTCCACAGTCCACGGGGACAGAAGGGCCAGGCAGCTGGTCCGGCAAAAGCCTTGTGGTTTATGACAGACCCTTGTTGTCTAACATCTAGTAGAACATGACTCACTTCAGGGACACACATTTGAGGGAAGTCACAGAAAAATTAACTAAGCATTGCCAGTAAAAACATGGGTGTACTTACTCTGGCTTTGTAATGGTACAAAGCATGTCAGCAGGGTACACGCTTTCCAGTGTAATCATCCCTCAACCCTCCCTGGACAAAACCAGCACTCTCTGCTTCTCATGCTACAATATTCGTAATCACAGCATTGATCCAACTTTCTCTGTCAAACAACTTGACAATAACCTCATCGTGGATTCCCTCCTTTTTCCACCCTTAACTACCATCATCACCTCCCCACATCATCAGACTGAGGGCACCGCCAGCTTAAGTCTATGTAAAATAAAAATACAGCCTCACCTTCTTTATGTAGGTGTTTGTCACCCTATACCTGCTCCTGTCTCTCTCTACTGACCATCTTCCACATCTTCAGCACTCTTCATCATCTGGCACTTGCAGTAGTCTGCTTTTTCTGTGCTGCCCTGTGCATTGGAGCTGCCTGACAAGCATGTTTTGTGGCTCTGAGAGGGTTTGAAACATTTTGTCAGAGCACTGGGATCCAAACCCCACCTTTGGGTCTTTTTCCACTTAAAACAAAATAGTGAGGGCTGGTCTGTTTTGTGACCAGAGCCCCAGACCGCGCAGGTACCACCTGCTCGCAGAGACACTGTACAGAGCCATCCG
The DNA here is from genome assembly GCF_000690835.1 of Fulmarus glacialis. Lineage (NCBI taxonomy): Eukaryota > Metazoa > Chordata > Aves > Procellariiformes > Procellariidae > Fulmarus > Fulmarus glacialis. The sequence goes on along the minus strand of NW_009224099.1, from coordinate 9,606 downwards.
TTGTCCCAGAGGACACAGGGGCCCTCATCACGTGGCGGTTCAGTTAGATGGTAATTTAACTATCGGGCTAAAAACGAAAGCCACCCTCCCTCCCCATCAACACTCACGTGCACCTTTCAGCAACAGCGATATTTAATTTTGCCAAAAAATGTTCACAACAGCTCCGCCTTTCACCTCACACGCTCCCACTGGGCATACATGGACTGTCATGGCTGTCCTCTTTCAAATCTACTCCCGAACACCTGCTTCCCCCGAGGACCCATCACCTAGCGCTGCTGTGCACCCCCAGCCGTCCCCCCGGCACCCCCGTGCCGGCACCCACCTCCCCTCTCACTTTGTCCGAGCTCCACCACAAAACCCTCTTGGGATGGTGCCAAGCCCCACGCTGCCATTTTGAGCCTGCCTGAGAAGCTACAGTTCTCACCCTGCCCCGTGGTGGGGCCGCCCCTCTGCCCGCCTGCCCCCCTGCTCCTGCGCGAGCCGGACAGGGAGAGGCAGAAGTTTGCTCTCATTCACAACAGAGATTTTTATTTCAAACCCCTCAGCAGGCTTTTTAGCAGTGGAGGTGTTCCCCAGGAGGGAGGACTAGCGCTTCACCCATCCTCCTCCTCGCAACGCGAATGCGCGCCATCTGACCGTCCAAGCGTCAGCACTGCCGTTTGTCACTTGGTTTAGTGGCTGCTAACCAGAGCCTTTTCTATTTCACAGCCCTTCTTCCTGAAGCAAAAGCCAGAGCGAGCTGCTTAGCTTACACAAAAAGCTCATTTGTCTGAAAAAATCTGTTAATAAAGGGCATATCACAAGGATAGGTGTGCCCCAAAGTTAGTATCGCAAGTCTTGTCAATAACAATCCTGCTTGCTTTGCTGCTGCCTAACGCTTTGTAAGCGTGAGCTCCTGGTGACAGGTGACGTCCCACCCCGAACGCCCTCCGCACGCGGGGGGCAGGTCACGGTCGCAGCCGGTGCGTGGCAGCCCTGGATGCCCGCCAGCTCCAGCTCCTTTCAGGCCGAAGTGTGGCATGAGTCTTCAGCCTCCCATTTCCAGACACTTTCTAACTGCTTCCTTCATGCTGTTTTATAGTTTCCTTTCAGTGATTTAAATTTTCTGTGACATGTTTTGGCACTCAAAAATTTTGTGAAAACCTTTGCTGCAAATGCCCTGCGTGTATGATCCTCTTAAATCTTCCTGTTTATTTTATTTTATTTTCCATTCTTAACAGCTAATGTTACTAATCACTTTTAGGATCACGGACTAATAA
>NW_009224099.1:0-8314 GCF_000690835.1 Fulmarus glacialis | reverse complement strand
CAAGCTCTTACGACCCCCTGGGATATGCCTGCTTGCGCTAAAGGACAGATTGAGAACTTTTTGATCCTTTCACCCCATTTACAAAGCAAATCTGGAAGATAAATGCTTAGAGAACCGGGAACACCGCAGTCACTTGCAGGGATTGCACTTTGATTTTAGCAGGCATACTATAAAAAATTTACATGGCTGACAAAACAGAGAGCGAGTTTGCTGAGCCACTTAAAGCGTCTTTAAATACCATCAGCTTTCTCTGCTTAATGCTAATATTCTGATTTTTAAAATACTGATTTAGTTTTTTGTCAGTACAGTATGTTCTTTACTAGAGCTGGCAGTTTACAAGCAGCAGTAAGAGCAGAATGAAAAAGAGACTCCACCCAAATATTTTTTAACCAATTCTTCAGATATACATGCCAAAATAATTGGATGGAAAAAGATTTGTCATTTTAAAAAAGTGCAAGAGTAACAACTTTTGTGCTGCTTTTCTTCCTCAACTGTCTGAAAACCAACTCCTCTTTATACTTTTCCTAAACACTGTAAAACTGCAGCACGGCACAGACCTAAATGCCAGCCAGGCAGGCGAGACTGGCTGCACAGCAGGCCTGGAGCCACCTCGGTGCACATCATCTTCTGGACGTGTTGCAGTATGTCCCTGAAGGCCTCTAGCAAATGAGACTCTATAAAAATGTAATTTAAGCCCATAACCTTCTTTGGGTAGGTGAAGTGATGTAATTTGATCTTTCTTATGCAAAGAATTCAAACAGTGTAAATGCACACAGGTTTGCAAGGCCAGCTCTAGGGCCGGAGATCTGGGAATGCAGTACAAAAACCAAGCTGCAAACAGACTTCCAGCCTCATAAATATCTGCTTTACAATTACAAAGTGACAGCTGTGAAAATGTATCAAAATATTGGCTCCGTTTCCTTTTACATTGTCTTGAAGGAAACACTGCGATAAATTTATTTCTGTTTAAAATAGAAGAGCTCTGGACTGTGTTTTTCCTGAAACTGGCACTTGGTATTTTTTGACTGTCCAAAATGTTTGCTTCACTCATGAATGCCTGGCAGAAACAAACACGCACAATATTGATGCTTACTCTGTAATATGGTAAGACTCTTGCTTCTTACTGTCTGAAAATACTCCTGCAAGTATATCACAATTTGTTGGCTAATAATAGCATTTTAAAATTAATTCCTCATACGAGACACTGATCATGCTTTCACACCATGTTTTAGTCAAAATACAAGTGTTAAAGGTGAAGGTGAAGAACAGCTCCAGTATCTTTATGCTGAGAGTTAACTCCACGGAGCTCATTTCCAAAGGAAAAAAAAAAATGTCTTAATGCAGAAACTGAAATATGGTTGTTGTGAAGCAGTAAATCTATTGCACCTCTGTGAGTTGTAAGTCATAGGCAACATGTAAGCTTACAACTGCTTCTAATTAATAGCCTTTTCTGTACTGAGGGAATCTTGATATTTAAAAGTGATCATTAAACATATTAGATCCCTTTCTTACAGAACTGTCTTTTGTGAGTTAATAACCACAACCTTTGAATAACCCTGGGAAATACCGCTGAGGCTGGCTCCCCCAGAGTGCCCATAAAGAATGTTTTGCACATGAAATACAGGAAACAAAGCAATAAGCAGGATAGTAAACACCCAAATCCTTGCCCTGCTGATACATGGCCAAGCTATCTGCTCTAGCACAGGAAGACCCTTCAGTAATGAAAACACATCTCGGCCTTGCTCTCCAGTGTACTTGCAGTCAAGGGTACAACAGCCCAAGGGAGCTCTGCTGCTTCAGCTAGAGGACTAACAGCAGACCCTTAGGCTTGACTGTGCTCAAGCCAGGCTTTGTGCAGGATTCTGAGGCTGTGCTCGACATGCAACAGCTAAACGCCTGCAGGATCAGAGCTTTGGGCTTCAAATTAGAGTGAAGAACAGCAGCATTTAACTAGATGTATCTACTGGTTTCTGCAAGAAGTCATGATACTGAGAAGCCAACCAAAGCCAATGGATAAAAGAACACAGAAAGGAGAAAATCAAGGTGGTCACACAAAATCAAATCCTGCCTTCACGCACACAACTCCCACTGAAGTTTATGGGAGATGAGGACATGGCAGTGAGACAGAACTCGATCTACTGCTGTTGGCTCTATACAACTTCAAATAAATGAATCACGGCATCAATTATTAATAAATTGATATATACTTTATTATGCACAAGAGACTACGATGACATGACACTGTGGTTATAAAAACTGTACAACTATGCATTTCCACAAGTCTCTGAAATACTGAATGCACTATGAAATACAAATGGGGTGTCCAGACTGGCCACAGGTATTAGCAAGTAAATTTCTTCCATTCTTTGATTTAAAAAAACATCTGGCATTTGGATCTTAAAGAAATGTACTTATTTATTTGAAGGTGAGAATATTGTGTTTGGAACTGATAGGAACATGGCAGCGAAGATCCGATAACGCTATGAACATCCCCATGAATGACAAATAACAACAGGGCAGAACAGTCACCTCACATGAAGGGCTGTCAGCACAACCAACAGTACAGTCGTCTTGTGAAGCATGAGGTAGATATACATAACAGAAAGAATGGTACATATAGGAGAGAAATGGTTAGAAAAGGGCAGGGGACGTTTACAATCATCAACATCTACAGACATTTTGTAAAATCCATTTCCAGGTGGAAAATGCTACAAAAATAGCCTAACACAGAAAGATCTGACTTCTTGAAACATGAATATAGTAATGTCCAAAACCAAATGCTGTAAAAGGTTAGAGTTAGTGATTAGACGATGCATGACACAACGAGCAGTCTACTTTGGAGTTTAAGTACGTTACTAATAGCTTTTACAGACAGAAGGTATCCCTTTAAGCCCAATCCTCCCGTTCTTACATAAGAAGTTCCTTTGCAGTCGATTCCACCATGCTGAAACCCACCACCGAGCCTATCCCTCCGAAGCCCTGCTTTAAAGCCCTCCGCTGGGACAGGAGTGTCTCGCTGGCCTTCCACACCCCGCGGGTATCTGCCATGTGAAGTCCAGCGTGGTGAGACCAGGTTTGACAGAGGCGGGAACCAGTGGCTTGCAGTTACGCATTCAGGAGTTTGCCACACCACACTCAGAAACTTGCAATAGAGACAAATGGCTGCTATAAAAGTAGAGCTTATAGGTGTATCAGTACTCTGAACTGCAGGCAGCTTAACACCTGCTGGAAAGTACTATACATTTTCGTAATAAAGCTATTAAATGGGAATGCCCGGGTTTGGTTCTCTCTCTCTCTCCCTCTCTCTTTATTGAAGCAGAAATGGCTGTTCCATCTGCTAAGTAATTACATGTAGTTTTGGTAACCTCCAACAGACAATTAATTCAGATTGATTAACATTTCTGAATTAAATAGCTGAGTACACCAAGTTCAGTTAATTAATTTAAACTGTATTTCAGATACAAGTCAACAAATCAAATCTTTGATCTTTAGATATACTTTTGGTTTATCCAACGGTAAATATAAATCTGTAAATTATTTTAAAATTAGAGTAAATTTTTGATAAAAAACATCAATAATGCAGCATGTTTCTCTCAAAAATATACAATTATCTATTTTACAGAAAAGTTTTCAACCTGTCCATCCCAACAACCAAATCTAATACTTCTTATAAGAAACTACTTAATAAAATATCTGAGGAAGGAAAGGGTTAAAACAGGGAAAAGAATGTACAAAATATGTAAATTTCACAGTAATTGAAATAAAACATTTCATATAGAGTAGCTTACATTTATCTAAACATTTAAATATACCTTTATACAGAAATTTAATGTAGTAAAATATAGCTATGATTGAACTTAAAGACTCTAGTCTTCTTTGAAGACATCTTTAAAGACTTTACACATAGAATATGCTTATACAATACATTCTGCTGAAGGTTAGGCAAAGCGCTTTCTTTTCAACCACACAGGTAGCACATTCATCCTCCCAACACCTCGTAACAGAGCCAATCCTGCATACTCTTACGCATGGGGATAACTACACGTACGTTACAATCTTATCGACATTACCAGGACTACACATTGGCCCGGTAACAGAAAACACTTTTCCTATGTGTAACTATACACCAACTATTCTCCACAGACTCCGAGAATAGCAATAATGTGTAGAGTTGAGCATGTGCTTGTACTAGCAAGGTTGAGGTGTGTAGTTACTCATATGCATACATGTTTGCAGGATTAGTAACAGATTTGATTTAAAGTGAGTAATATTCCACCTGATCCTGGGCACTTACATCTATTGCATATCTTGCACTTTGACCATCCTGGCATCAGCAAGGCACAAGTGTAGAATCAGCAAAAGAAATCTGCAGCTCAGACTTCAGAGCAGACTATCACTCTAGTGTAATGAATTCCCTTCTCCTGTTGCAGAACACAGGTAACCTTCACTAAAATTAATGAAAATTACTTATCTCATTTTTAGAGGAAAACAACGCTTATTTTTCCTCAAAGGAGAAGGATCAGTAGAACACATTACAGTTACAAAGTGGCAACATAACAGTGAAACAATTACACATTAAAAGTGTCTTCTTTCTTTTCATTTGGCATTGATTTGAAGGTCGAGATACGGCAATGACACTAAAAAAATACTGTGACAAATTAGTACCTTTTTGCCATTTCCATATTCTGACACTACTTTGGGACTATCCAATTGCAATGTTCATACAACAGGTTGACACAAACAACGGCACAACTATCTTAAGAGAATAGCTTCATTTTGATAGGCAGTATTCTGCACAAACAATAAGCTCTACTGTACATTCTTTGTGCCCTCAAAACCATCTCTCATTTCAAAGGGAATTTGGGCTAGCTAAAGGATTAGAACCAAATCACCTTTTTTATCTCCTCTATCCTATTATAAACTGAAGAGACAGTTGGTTTTTATTTTTTTATATGTATATATATGCATTATATGTTTTATGTATGGAAGGAACACTGCGCTAATTTCCCAATTGTTAAAGTGGTAAGTTAGACTCTCTATACTTAGGCATACATCTATTTGCATAAAGACATTGCCATTAAAGGTACACACACATCTATGTTAGTGCACAAGAACATTATTTGTCTTAACTTGTGTGTGTGCCTCTATTTGGTATAGTAGATTAAAAAAAAAAAATATCTCTTAGTAAAGAGCTTTGGCCCAGAGAACAAGAAAGGGAATGTTAGAGTGTGCTCTTCTCCAATTAGCAAATCAATGCATATTAAAACAAAAATACCTGGAACAAACCTGAAGCTGCAAACACAACAGGAAAGCAAATGAGATGCTGTAGCTGTAAGCTTAACAAAACAAAGGTTACTCAACAGTGGCTAAACATAGCTGAAGTAATAAAATGTTACTAACCAAAGGGATCTCACCTTGGGGCTTTCTTGCTTAGACAAATAGAAATCCTTTGACCTAAGATCATCTTTGTTCTGCTTATCTTGTTGAATTCCCTTAACGAATACCTTGTGTCAATGAGAAGGGTTAGGGGAAGAAAAAGGTCATATAGACAAAGCAGCATTTTTCCAAACTGGCATAGATTTCACATTGAGGGCCCACGGACCCCTAGAACAGGTTGCAGTACTGTAAAAATTAGTAGCTTTGTCACATGTAGCACAACATGCTATAGAAGATCCAACAGGCTGTATTTACCCATGCGTTGTGTGCACATATACACACTCACACACACAGTGGCTTCCCCAAAAGAAAAATCAGTCTTTTTTTTTTTTTTCCTGTAGAAAAATCCCTCCTCATTTTTTTCAAAAGCAACTAAACCAATCCTTTTAACTTTAAAAAGCTTATGTCCACACACAGTCCTTTGAACCTCTGCACTCCTATGTTGCTCCTCAGCGGTGTTCCCCCAGAGTTAGGTTGCGCTGCTGCTGGAGCAGGGGGTGCTCTGCGTGCTGCCAATGCTGTGTGCTGCACTGCTGTTCTCGGAGGCTGGTGGGGACGCAGGGACCTGCTGCCTTCCCGCTGTTTCCCCTGAGGGAAAGGAGAGAGAAAAAGGAGGGTTGGGAGGAGGGAAATTGAAAATGTTAGTTGTCATAGAAAGCAATAATCCATTCCTTCCCAGTCTTCCTCTTCTGGTGGTCTGTATTTCCATGCAATGAATGTCTTGGGTGACAGACCTCAAACAGAATACTGTTGAAAATGTTACTAGGCTTTGGCACCTTAGCATTGCTATGCACATGGGGAAAATAATGATGTTTTCTTAAGCATTTTGAAAGCAGCTGATGGAAATTGCCAAGATAGACACTGTCCATTTTCTATTGTCAACGTGGGTCCCGTTACACGACTCAGACCACTTTATAGCTTTGCTGTTTCATGGAAAAAGGCAAATAAAATGTAGGCTTTAGTTTAAATGCCAGTTTATAGAGCAACATATTTACTGAAAGTGGAGCTGAAGACAATGTTCTTCAGTCAGCTGGATACCACATATCCTGAGACATGGCCAGTTTTCTTCATATAGAAAAACAACAGGCTACCCTGCAAGCTTGACTTGATTTACTCCGAACGTAACATGCAGAAAGTTCCCCTATAACTACCACAGCATGTGTAGCACTTACAACCTGTAGTGAGAACAAGTCTCACCATTTCTTGTTAATTGTTTACTGACAATAAATTAAAAGCCCTTTGCTACTCGGATTGCCAAATCAAGCACTCAGGAGTTAAAGCCAGATCTATGGCTCCTGATAAAACCTAGGGTTTTGTCTGCTCTCCTCACACCCCTTCTGCACCTGTGGTTGGGATCCTATGGAAAAAAAATCCAGCTCTCAACTAGCATGGAAGTAAAAATTGCATCATTATGTGAATGCCCAAAAGATCATACTGAGACCATGTAGGAAACCATAACTGTGGCATTTTTTAAGTTACAGCACTCAAATCCACAACCTTAGTAATACTACAAAATACTCTTCAAAACAGATGGCAAGACTAAGTTTATATAACCTGCACTGCAGCTGCCCCCTCCCTTGAGCTCCTCTCTCAGCTGTGAAGCTGTGATCTCAGCACGGTAACATGGACAGACTGCTGCTGCTTGAGCTGCAGACCAACCGTAGCAGCCAGCACCCGCATGCCTGCTTTCCCAGCAAAGGAGCAAGACGGAAATGTTTTGCTGGATCACGGGCAGGAATGAAATCAAAGGCTGGGAAAAATCAAAGGCTGGTACATCTCCTGCCTCATTACCTTACAGGGACACAGATGATCTGCTCAGGTTGCCCTAGGTTATCCGAAACCTGACACCACGGGCCAGGTCTGCTGGGGCCAATTTTTCTTCCCTGCTCAGGATTTGGTAGAGCTCCCGTTCCCCAGCGATTGCTTCAGTGACAGGCTGAAGGCCGGAGGCACAGCCTGCATCCAGAGGGTTACAGAGCTGGGACGAGCCAGCTTCCTCCCGCAGGAGCTGCTCTGGCACATCCCCATGCCCCGTGCGCTGCTGCCCAGCTGCCAGAGCCCCCAGCTCCTTGGGAATGCGGCCGCGGAGGAAGTGTGCCTTTAACGCTTTGAGTCTCGAGCCAGCAAATGTCCTTCCGCAGGCTGCTCAGTATGCAGAGGTCTGCTACAAACAAGGGAGGTCTGAGGGTTTCTCACAGCAGAGGCTGCAAGTGCTCTTTGTAATGGAAACCAGCGCGTTTGCTGCTAGCTCTGCCGCGGCCACAGCTGTAAGTGCACGTCAGGCCCCACAAGGCACAGCTCTTGCTTTACACCCCACTGGTTTTGGAATGGGGAGGAAAGAAGGGACAGGGCAGGACAGAAAAACAACAAACTAAACCACTAAACCACATCACCCAGGAGGCCAATGAAGCGTTTAAAAAGAGGGTCAGGATCACGCTCTTGAATTCAGCACTAAGTCCAGCATTTACTTTTGTGAGCAGATTTTGATTCTGTTTTTCCCCGTGCAAGAAATAACTATGTAGCTCGTCCATGGTGGCAGATTTCTGCTCACATGCAGGAGGTCAGAACCTACTCTCAGTTATCTTGCAAATAGACCCAGTTTCAGCTCTAACTTGCATTGGCAACAGCTTTGCAACCCATCAGAATAAACTGTATCAAATCAATGTCTGTGTCATCGTGCTGTAAAAGCTTTCATAAGCCTTGTTTGGGTGTTTTCCGCTCCCGACTAGCTCCCTTCTCCTCCAGTTGTTTGTGTACAAGTCTTCCTTCCTTTTGTACTACAGGATCTATTTATGAAGGCAGTGATAAGCAAACTCCCTTTCATTAAAACAAAACAAGCGAACACAGACATCAGAAAACAGCAAGCCGGCAAACCCCT
>NW_009224098.1:46097-47523 GCF_000690835.1 Fulmarus glacialis | reverse complement strand
TTTAACTCCGTTCACCACAACTCTCTGGAGTTGAAGATACGCCTTTCTTCTGATCTTCAGTGTGTTGATATACCCCACTTGTATAACATCTGAGGCCAACTGTTGTCATTTAAGCGGCGTGGCCCCTCAGAAGTCCCTCTGCTTCCCTGCCGAGCAGACAAGTCTAGCGCTTGAGGGTTCCCTTCGGGCACCTAAGCCATGTTTCTCAGGAAGTAGTCAGTACTTAATTAAGGGCTTTAATTACTAAAAATTGCTAGTGGAAGCTAGCAGGAGGAAACCAGGTAAGTTCCTCTCTTAAATGTAATTAACCTGTAACATTCTACTTTTCACTAGAACAATTACAAAGGTAGGACTCGAACTGCCATTTCAAGCCCGCTCCTTGTCGTGATGCAAAAGCCTCAGAGCATTCTAGCTGAATGACTGTTGTTTACTCTTTAACTTTCAGCTGAGAGGTATGGCCCTGAAATATAATCAATGCTCACTTTTGAAACTCTACAATTTTAATTACCATTTCCAGACACCCTCTATCACGTTTCATGTACAATCAATGCTTATTTCCCATAAAAGGAAAGCACTCTCACATTTTTGAATACAAGAAGTTTGCTCTTTAAGAAGAAAACAATCAATTACTGATCATCTAACCACCTCTGCGTGCATATCTATCACTCTTCTCTTACTGCAGATTAGACATGATTATGTCCCAAGAAAGCAAAAATGCTATAAAATCCTGCTTCTGATACGTTTAGTGTAAGAATTTATTTAGGTTCTTACTTATGGTGATAGATGTTATCTTTTAAAATCTACCCAAAGGATTGTTCCCTATAAAGCAGCTGAGGGGGAAAAAAAATAATTTAATCTTGAAACACCAAAATTCGATCAATATGGTTTGACACTGCTTCCTTCTAAATCATTCTTAATATGCTGAGATCTGAATGCATGTTGACACATCAAGATACCATTGTGTGAGAGTTGTCACGTACTGAAAGAAAACTGTTCATATATGTACTCCGGTTTTAATATGTTGTAGCAAATCATGCCAAAAGTAGCTTGTCATTCCCAGATTTTGGGTTTGGGTGCTTCTTTTTGTTTGGCCAAGGGTGGGGGTCAACCTGTAATCTTTTCAAAGACACATTACCAAGTGTCAGCTACATAAGAGAATTACTAGTTTTAAACAGGCAAGGACAACGTTTCCCATACTGACACACATAAACAAGAGGCATAAAAAGCCTTGTTACAAACATTTAGAGAAAAGATGTGCCAGGACATCCATGTTCTCTACTACTAGTTCATAAAGGATAGGTTGATAAAATGCTGAAGAAAAGCCTACCTTAAATTTGCATTCAAAATCTTTAACATGGGTGCGTAGGTGGGCACGCATGCGTTAGGTAAGTTGGTATATCAGGTACATTGAGGTCAGCCAACCTCC
>NW_009224098.1:45446-46081 GCF_000690835.1 Fulmarus glacialis | reverse complement strand
TGAAATCAATAGCATTTACACTGACCACTCAGAAAGGATATTAGCTAATATGTGTATATTTGGGGCTAGAGACTAAAACATAGTAAGAATAAGCTCAGCTGCTTCTTACTCCTTCTCCAAAGGACCTAACAAATGTACAGGATTGGCTTTCTGTAATCATATGCACGCACGCCTTTGATGGCATGCTAAAGAACACCAATCCTTTATTTACATGCAAGCCAAAGATTTGCACAAATAAGGGTAGCTAAACTTTGAAACAGAAAGGATGTATAAGAACATACATCCTATGGAACACTAAATTGAGCACAAGAGTTGCACAAACCTTATTACTTAAAAAAAAAAAAAAAAAGAGGTCACAAAAGTTAGTGTGTTCTTGGAAACAAAAACTACAGCATAGAATAACCTGACAGGCAATTCAGGGTTAGAAAAGATGGGAGAGAGTGCTCTGCTTATGCTAAAATCTTTTGACTTAGCTTGGTCAAACAAAAGACTTTTCTACAGTCAGTGAATCTTCAGGAATCCAAGTTACTTCCATCCTCACAACCAAAGCTGTAAATATAGCCACCGATATCCCCACAGCTAAACGATTTAGGGATTTAGGAACTTCTGTCCAAGTGTCAACAATCAAAGTCATC
>NW_009224098.1:42757-45433 GCF_000690835.1 Fulmarus glacialis | reverse complement strand
TGAAGTTATTCAGCATGGCACCTTGAGTTTTTACTAAACTCATTTATTTGCTCATCTCAAAGAAAAACTGTCATTACATGCAGGTCAGAAGAAAAGCTGCAAAGTGAGAAGAAAAGTACTGTACTATGTCCAAGCTGCTGGTCCTCCCAAGTAAATTATGTTTCTCGCACCAGGCCAGCCAGTACGACATCAGTGTAATGCAACACAACCGTAAGGAGCCAACACCATGAATCTGAAAGGGGATGTGCATGCAAATTTAGATGATCACAGGTGGCACTAGACATTAAGGCTAAAGAAAAGCTGAATGCAGAAATTGCTGATATGAATGCTGAAAAGATTCAAGACCTGCAACCAAAAAAGAGCTTTCAAGCTTTTGTTTTATCTAACAAGCATTCATCTAGGGTGCAAGGCATAATCTCCCTCCTCAACACTGTGGATAAGTCCTACCTCAAAGGACAACTTTAAAAAGAGAACAACATTCTCCTATTATAATTTGTCACTGAAGCAATGCTTTTAAATCAGAGCTTCCATTTGTAAGGCCCCTACAAACATCAGAAATCTGGCATCCTCTTATCTGCTGCATCTTATTCTCCATAACTGCCGGGACCTGGAGAGTGTAAAGGTCAGTGTGACGACATCCATAAAGCATGTTTCATAATAAATACTTCAATTCCTTTGAGGCTTAAATGGTATCCAGCTGTGTTTGAAGTCCCATCACTCCCTATCCATCGGGTATCAAGTATAGTCCAACTGAAGCAGGAGAAAAAGTAATCTCCCTTCATAGGGGAAAAGAAAGAAGAAAGAAGAAAATGGAAAAAGATGTAAGGAAGCTTCCTCCTTTGAAGGACGTTTAAGAGTGAAGGAGAAGTTAGCAGCGGTGTCTTGGGCTGCCTGATCAGCGGGCAGTCACCAGCTCCTACCAGAAAAGGAGCAGAGGACTCTTGCAGCCACAGCAGCCCGTCTTGGCTGTGCAGTAATATTCCGCTCTTTACCTTCTCCTCTTGCTAGAGCAGCGAACCTTGCATGTTAATCCCTAGAATCCTCCTTATTTAATAAATGCATTAAAGTCTATTGATTTTTAGTGACTATGAAAGGTCAAGTCAAAACAAAGCAGGAACATTTTGTAATGCACGGGGCTGTAAAGGGAAAAAAAAAATCCTAATGAGAGTAAGCAGTTATCGTGCAGATTGAAGAGAAATCTCAGCCAGTCAAGTTCATCTCTCAGTTGCACGGATGTAAGCGGAGAGTAATTCCACTTGGTCCAAAACTTAAAGCAATACTCTCTGTGGCCTTATTCTGAATTTATATTTGCATACCCGCAAGACAAATTTTAATCTCAAAACCTCAGAGATTATTAGTACTCGTTTAAAGGCCAGGAAGGGCGTCTCTAATCTTTCAGTATGACCTCCTGTTCAACATAGACTAAAAGAAGGCAGCCAAAAACCTCACCAGCCATCTCACAGTGGAGAGAGGGATGAGAACTGATGCCCTTCCATATGCTTCAGTATACCAAGTCAAAAAACCACACTACAGGTAATGGGCAGGCAAATGAGAAGAAAACATATGGTTCATTTTAAATATCTGTGATTTGAAATCTTTCATGCAAGGTAATTTTCTAAATAGTCACATTTTCTTTCAAACTTTCCCATCCCACCCAAACCTATCCACAATGAAAAATGATGCTGTGATTAGAGGCATGCTTAATTACTGTTCAGCAATAAAAGTTTATGAACCAACATTTTATCCTAGCCTGTGTATTGTCCTATTTATTTTTATATATTCATGAATATGCAAAGCCTTTAAGATGATTATTAATTGCAGCAGAATACAATTAGGTGGCTTTCAGCAATAGCAGTCTTTGAAACTGTAATGTGTATTCACTGTTTCTCCAGCGCCTGTCTTCAATTATTTAGCTTTTGGAGGATCTCTGTTATCATGATATAGCGACTGTTCTATTTAAATAGCGTTGCTGCCTAACAGAAAGGACACTGATCGATTACTAAATTAAGCTCAGCCATGTAGTGAGTTGTGCCATTTTATAAAACCTTCCCAAAACCGATTACCTGTACAGCCTCACTCTCTGTTTACAGTATTAGCAAGTCACATATGCTTTTTGGGCACAAAGTTATCATCTTTCCCTTTCCCAAAATAATTCCTCTTTAATATTTTCATAGACTTTTTACACCATTGATACTTAATTTCCAAACTAATATATTTTAAAACGTTCTGGTCCAACACTCCTACACATACACTCGGTGGAAACAGTTGATACTGTGACTGCAGCAGGGAGAGACCATTTATAAAACCATGGACATTGCACACTATAAACCACCAAAAATCAATTTAGCAGTCTGCCTTTTCAGGAGTTACTCCTCCAGTCAGGAAAACTCTTTTCGAAGGTCAGTGGCCTGACCTCGCTGATGTTTACTGCACTGACTTCGCTAGCAGTCACTTACGGGATGGTTTAAGCATCTTGCTTCGGTAAGCGGTGGCAGGCTTCATAACAGGCAGGATGTTGTTACAGCTTGCAAGAACTGACATAAACTTTTAGCGTAAATGGTAGATTTTACCTCTAAAATGATCATTTGCTTTTGATTGCATGCTCTTAAATCATTTCAACCTAACCTGACCTTACTCCCATACTGTGCTCCCCTCTGCCACAGGCTACAGCAGGTG
>NW_009224098.1:0-42726 GCF_000690835.1 Fulmarus glacialis | reverse complement strand
CCCTTACAAGCCCGTTACAAGAACTGCAATACTAATTTAGAAACATTTTGTCCAATTATATTGTTATCCTCTTCATTCAACTTGCTAATAGAGAGGCAACACAAGGTGACGAAGAAAGCAAAAACATAGTTACAGGGCAACACTGAGGCCGCTGAAGTTAACGCTAAACAAGTCAGCGCACAGAAGGTGATTGCTCCCAGGAGGAGACCAAGAAGCACAGTCGCCAGCCATGCATCAACCCCGCAGCAGCAGTGATGCTCACTTATTAGCCTGCACCATTCAACCGAAGTGACTGTGTGGGAGACATGAAATGTGGCAAGTGCTCCTAGAAATCTCCTCAAGTCTCTCTTGGGATTTGGCACGGTTTTATTAGTTTCTACTTTGATAACAGTAAAGCAAACTGAAGGCACATCTGGGCAGTGGTAAGCATTGGACTTCAAAACTTTACAACATTAGGGACAGTTGTGATCCCTGCATGCAAGAGACAACTCGTATTTCTTCCAGAAATTCTCAGACTTTTTTTCAGCCTCAGCTGCATACAAAATCCAGGCAGCCAACCTACTGCTGGTTTTCCCTCTGTGAAAAACTGAGATGTTCCTAAAATAGGATACAATACCACACCACGTTATACCGCAATACTATCCAACCTTGACCCTATAATCCCCTCCAAGTGGGGGGACCCTGGCACCGGTGCTCAGAGCCCACGGACAGCGCAGGAGCCACCACAGAGGTGCAATTTCAGGATGAAGGATTTAAGGAGGTGGTTTTGGGAGCCCTGTACATGTACAGCAGGAGACGGGGCTCGCAGCTGCCCTGGTGTGGTAGCTCACTTTGGCTTGAGATGTAATCATGCTTTTTCCTTGGTGTTCAGTCAGAATAGTGGTCGGCTATACTGATACTGACCCACTACCTCCAAGACCATGCTTTAAATTTAGGGTTGTATAAGAGTATTGAGAAAACATCACATCCCATTCCACTTTTTCTTATTAATGCTCCTTGCATTATTAAAGAGATAAACAATAAAGAGAAAGAAATTCATAGTCCTAGCTCCTTTTCCTAAAGGTTTATTTACTCACCTACCTCTCATTTAGAAACCAGCCTTCAGAAAGGGGAAAAGGACTCGTTGTCAGCATGTACCCAAGTTTCAAAGGCTAAAGCACAGAGCAAGATTTGGGCTGGGACGGGCTGTGGCTGCAGAGGCCTGGGTGGGATGTGCAGGTCCGCGACGGCCTCTCCGCAGCACGGAGATGCTGCACCACCATGCCGAGGAAGGGCTCGGAGAGGAGCGGCTTGCAGGTGGTATTTCTCCCCCCTCTCCCCCCTCCCCAGGGGCCTGGAAGAGATCCTCAATTTCTCTGCATCTGCAGAGGCCAGTGCCAACCACCGCGCACATCCGCATGGCCCTCGCCCTCCCTGCACCTCAGGAGGGGTCTCCTTGCTCCTGCAGACCTGTAAAAAACTGCTCAGAGTGAGAAGGAAGAACTTCTTGTGCTCCCTGACAATGCACAGGAGCTAAAAATTACCCCTTTGCAATAAGAACATAGGCAGTGATAAACAGAGCTGATGAGTAAAACACTGCAGCGGCTCATCTGGCACCCTTGCTAGCTGGGCACACCTCAGAATTGCTTAAAAAAAAAAACAAACCACCCTCATTTTCTGTCTTGTGGGGTTTTTTTTGGCCTGCCCTCAGCAGCAAGCACATACAACAACAAGGATAAACTAAAAAAAAAACTCTCAAAGCTATTCTATGGAGGAAGAAAAAAAATTGAGACAACAATCACACGTGCCAGCTACACTGCGTAACCCATTTCTAGAAGGTACTCAGTGCTGTGGAAAGGAGGAGGTGCAAGATGATGGAAGGTGTTCATATCTGTGAAAGGCTGGGAGAAGCGCTGGAGCAGACACCAGCGCTGGCAAGCTGACCTCCTTACTTTCATCTCCAAGCGCTGATCTCCAGCACGGGCGCGGCGGGGGTGCAGCACCCAGCAGGCCACCCTGCCCCCGTGCAGTGCCCCCAGGCGAGCGCAGCCCACGCGCGGCGCTCCAGCCTTCTGCTGCCCAAACCTCCAGTGCCTTTCACGCATCCACCGGCGCTCAGATCCCTACTTGTTTCCTGCCATTATCATAGCAAGCGGGATATCATCCAGCCAAAAAGCTCAAGATGAATAAAAGCAGCAATTAACTAACAGGAGATAAGTGTATTGGCAGACAGGATCCCTACTGCAACAACTATTTTTTGCCGCGTAACACCAAGATACCAAATTTACTTTCCGATTTTATTTTTAACTTCAAAATTAATACCGCAGTTAACTAAGAGTTAAACTGACAAGTACATTTTACTAGCAGTCAAGATATTAAAAAAAAAATAAACTTAACACCAAACTCTCACAACACTTTGAGAAATCAGAATCTACGAAATAAGAGGCTAACATTGCTAGAAGTTTTCACATTGGCGTATGAAAATTTAACACATTAGGAAAGAATTAAGCTGAAACTGCATGCTTTAATTAAATCCTAGTGACATAATTTTTTCTGAATCAATTTGGAAAATTAGAAAGATTAAAACTGCGATCCATTAGTAAGATGGCAAGTGAATATAAACATAATTTCTGCAATTTCTGATGATTCACTTTTAAAAACCTACAAGATTAAAATTAAGACCTGCTTATAAGATGGCAAGTGAATACAAACTTATTATTCATCAGATCACAGGGTTTTAATATGAAAATAATCAATGAGAAATCACATTAAAGCTGCTTTTCACATTCATCAGATTATTCAGTAAAGCAGCCAAGAAAATTTAAACCCTCCTGATACGATAATATGAAACAAATATCGTATTTTCCAGATCACAAAAACCTGCATTCCAAGATACCAGTCAAAACCCAGAATCAAAGTTGCACTGCAAATCAACAAAATATTATTAAATTAGACCCAACTATGGAACAAGAGTCTCTGTCCCGTACACGGGCTCCTCTGTATCTTGGCAGGTCTGGATGCTTCTGGGAAATTAGCCAGGCTGATTACCGTTACAAGAAATCTTTCCCTTGGCCCTTCAAACCACTGACGTCAGCTCCTTCCAATTTTAAAAGAGCGCATGTTAGATTACAAATAAGAGCACAAGCTGAAAGATTACAGCAAAGTAGGAATAAAGTAAAGGAGACATAAAGCTCCTACTACTCTAGCAGGAATCCACACAAATATTTTCACTAGGGCAATTAAGTATCTCAGAAGATATAGACCACCATTCTTTGGGCTCATCCGCAGAGGGTGGGAACAGGCCACCGAGGCGTCAGGAGCAGCTTCTCCCCCGCCCCGCCGCCCACGCGCAGCCTTTCCACACTGCCACAAACCCCCATCCAGACCCAACGACCCCCCGCGACTTCTGCTTCCCCGCTGCCTCACGGCAGAGCGACAGCCCAGGTGTCACAGACGTGGGGAGCCTAAACCGCCCGATACAGCCCCCCTCGGAAAGGTGCACCACCTAACAGCTAAGACAAATTAAGGAACATCATCCTGACCTCTCCTGGCAAACAAAGGAGAGCAGCTTCTTCAGGGCCCAGACCAGCGACCAGATCCCCGCTGCTGGAGCCCAAAGAGTACAGCAGAGCCCGAGTGACCTTCCTAGTGCGCAGGGACACGTCTGCTCGCTTCCGACTGCAGAAGCAGTTTGCAATGAGAGCATATTCCGCAGTTTATAAAGCGTCTGATACTTCCCTCGCTCCCTGCCCTCCAGCCCGAGATTGGGGATTTTATTTTTCCGTCATTCTAATAGTGTTGAATTAGACACAGGTTCTGGCTGGCAGCCTTGACTGACCTTTTTAAAGGCCTGAAATAGATTTAAACTCAAAGTCCCTGGCAAAGGAAGCCTGGCACGCTTCTTTCACGCGGCCAAACAGGGTTCAGTCCCAGCGACACTCCCCCACAGACCAGATAGGATGAAAAGGGCAAGTCTCTTAAAATACGGCTCTGACTTTGAAATCCAGATGACAGGGCTTCTGGACATACGGTATTTGACAGCTCTGTAACACAGCAGCTCTGGTCACCCCTTGAAAAATTAATCAAAGTTTCCATAAAGACATGCTTTTCCAATTCCGCCTTCATAACTTTGCTGAAGGGGTCCGTGGGTTCCAGCAACCAGACACTTTAGAAGGAGGAGATGGATTGAAGCAGACATGGCAACTCCTGCAGCCTGGAGCTACCAAATTTAGTTTCCCCTCCTTTTTTATTTTTTATTTTTAAACTGCATAATTAAATAGAACGCATCAAATTCAGCTACGGAGCAAGCAGCACTCAGATCGTATAGCTGAGCGCTTACGTAGAATATTTAGTTACAAAAAAGTCAGCTCCTCAGAAAAATAACACAATGGGGTTAGTAAATTTTTTTAAAAACGTCAGGAGGAGGGAGGGTTGATAACTTCATGATTTAAATATTACCCAAGTTAAACTTGAAAACCCTACAAATACATTGCCCCGTGTAGCAGACAAGCAGTGACCAGTACGGGTTTCACATCGTCGGACCCCCACATGGCACTCCACCTCTGCTCCACTGCTGCAAATGTGCATTCATTTACTCAATGCAAAATATTCAGGGGAACATAAAACATTTCAGTGAATCACTACATTGTGCAGCCCTGTGCAAAACACTTTCAGGGATTTTTCATCTTCTGACTGTTAGTTCAAATGTGGAAGAAGAGGAAGAAGGCCAACAAAGCCTGGGACACTTGTTGAAATGAGCACGATGTCCCGAGCGGGATGCTCCTCTCCAAGCACAGACCGTAGGAGCGGGGCTGTCACCGCGGCAGGGATTGCTCCAAGCACCTTCCTCTCTCCAACTTTGATTGTAGCGATTACGCTCAGACACGTGGAGAATTAACGCAGCTATTTCACAGACCAAGGCACCCCAGAGCTGAACTGGAAAACTACTATGCAATAAAGCGGGACGTTTGTTTACCTCGAGCCTGACACCTTGCTTTTATTGTGCCATCTTCCACTTTCCTAACCCAAAGAGAGCTGGGGAGGCCCTAAAGCGAACCTGCAAGGAAACCACTTAAAAACCATCACATGTCACTAACAGAACAAATTTAATTCCATTTCAGGAAGAGATGAAAAGGGGCAAATATAATGGGAACCTACAGTTTCACACCAGCTTGTGAAACATCCAGCTGTGTCAGGAAGAGGACTGTGCAGCTGTGTAGGGT
Organism: Fulmarus glacialis; assembly: GCF_000690835.1. Taxonomy (NCBI): domain Eukaryota; kingdom Metazoa; phylum Chordata; class Aves; order Procellariiformes; family Procellariidae; genus Fulmarus; species Fulmarus glacialis. The sequence goes on along the minus strand of NW_009224098.1, from coordinate 37,525 downwards.
ACTTATTGCCACTATGATACATGAATAAAAACGCAGGATCGCACTGTTTTGGCTATTTTTAATTTACTGTGTTTTTTAATCGCCCTGAAATCATCACGTTATCACTTTAGAGCACAAACCTTAGTTCTTTTATACCGTACAGCAACCCCACGTGCAGAATGTACACATGCATCTGGTATCTCGTGTGCTTCCCATCCTAAGTGAGGTTAGTAGAGCAGCCATTACTCAAGGTTCAGGGCCACGCTGTACCAAGTCCTGTACAGACAAGCAAAATAGCCTCTGTCCTGGGCAACTCCCCATCTCATCATCTGCTTCTATCCACATTTATCTTACTTCAACAAGGCAAAAGCAGCTCCTATTCCTGTGTCTGTTGCAGCACTGAGCATGACATTGGTACTTAACAGCTCCTCCAACTCATTTTGTCTAATTTGAAATTTCAAATCCACAAAATAGATCTAAGTTTTGAGTGAGTTTTGCTTTCAGAAAGTTTGGAAGTGAGTAGGATCCATTTAAAAACGAGAGAGAAAAGGCCTAGAGGGGACGGACTGAAAAAAGAAGTAAAAAAAAATAGAGGCTATAAGAAAGAAGAATCATATGATAAATGTAATTGAAGCCAGTCTCTCAGAATGAGTAAAAACCATCCAGCAAAAAAGACTGTGTAAGGGTAAAAACGAAGTGTGATAGTCCTGTCACCTTTGGGGCTTCGAGGAATGAGTAATGAAAAGTCCCGGATTAGATATCATAGAAAACAGGGCTGGAAGAGACTTCACGAGGTCATCTAGTCCATCTCCATGCCCCAAGGCAGGAGCAGCTCTACAGATATCATTCCTGACAGATGTTTTTCTAACCTATTCTTAAAGACCCACAATGATGGAGGTGCCACAACCCCCATAAGCAATCTAATGCAGTATTTCATCCCAAAAAGTTTTTGTCACTGAAGTAAATCTCACTTGCTGCAGCTGAAGCCCATTATTTCTCATCTCATCCCCCATGGACAAGGAGAAGGTTGCTCCCCTTCCCTGTGCAGCAAGAGAAAAATGCAGCAGTGTCCCAAGTGACCCAACCTCGGCAGTGTTTTAATTCTTGCCACTGCTGCTCCCGTTACTCTATTTAGTTTGTAATCCTGTTTTTTTGGAAGGGATACTGAAGGTAGCATCAGAACAAATTTTAACAGATCTGTCCTGTCTGCAAATGGTTCATCTTGAAGAAGATCCTCTCTTCTCCCTAAAGATGAAGGGAGAATCACAATTCTTCCTCCCATGACCACAGTGCTTGTATTTCTGTGAGGATATTAGGGCTATTGTGTCCAGCAATTCTCATCTCTCTGAACCCTCCCCTTCCAAGCCACAGGCTCTTGCCAGCAGACAATATTCAAACATGGGAGGGGAAAAAAAAAAAAAAAAAAAAAGCAGCTGTCCACCACAGTTTCAAGTGACAAGTCTCTAGGTAATGACAGGAAACAAGCCAAGTACTCCAGTCAACTGAAAGACATTAGCTTGATGCAGATACTGCTAGGCAAATTATTATGGATTTTATTATATAGGATCTCTTCTTTGACCTGTAATGTTATGGCATTAAGAGTGGGTCAAGCAGGCTTCTGAGAGCAAGGAAGCAGGAGCTGGTGAACGATATATATTCTCTTAATAAACATGAAATTATAAACCAGTTCTCTCTGGATATTTATACATGACAGCAACATCATGCGAATGAAAGCTGTGGGGGTCTTTTTATTTGCTCGGTGGGGATTTTTTGTGCATTCAAATCCAAAGCTGTCACATCTTCAAGCTGTTCTCCCCAAGCGCGTGGACAAACATCTTTTCTATAGTAAGAAATAAGTGATATGATTTTTGCTTTATCGTATCACTCTGACAGCCAAGGTATTTATGAAAACCGCTAAATATCTTGGACTTCGTGACTCCAGTGCAAACACTACCAACAGGAGGCTTCCTAAGAGTATTTCTGACTCAAACAGTCCTTTTTTTGCTTATTAATCCAATGACCTGCTCTGTTTCCTAATGCCAATTAAACACCCAAGAAAAGGGAAGAAGGGGGGACATCAACGTTGTTATGCTTCTCTTATGCCTCACAGCCAAAAGCTTGTCCCCTTTTCTGAGCCTTTTATAGTCTAGGCAGATCTCTACAGCATTGCTAGCCGAGGGAGAGCTCTTGCCTAAGGAGCTGTCTGCCTAAACTCCTCAATTTATTAGAGCCTACAGACATCAGGGAGCAAACGGATGCAGTCAGCAAAGATGAGTCGCAGAAGAAAGAAAATAAAAAACATCCATTATACACACAAGCCTTGACTGCAGAACAAAAATAGGCAAAACAAAGCACCCCAATTAATCATTAATTATACCACATATCTCTTAAAAGCTATACATTCACTTCACCGACCTGAAGGTCACAGGCAAGATGACACAGTCATTCAATCCCACAGCTTCAAAGCACACAATGCTGAGTATCCCCCGTTCTGGATCAGTTCCCTCCTCCAATCTCTTTACATACATTGACTTAGTGCAATTAGGAATACACATTTAGCAGGATCGAAATTAATGGACCTACATAAAAGAAGTGCCTGGCTCTATAAGCAAGCCAAATGCCAAACTCCTTAATAAGGAAAAATTCCCATTCAAAGTAATGGGAATACAAAATACTTAAGTCTTGGCCCTTTGGGGTAGATTTTTAGAAGAAAGCTGCTTCTATTTCAGTACCAAAGCAAGTAGCCAGACTTTCTAAGTAGTAACTCCACTTACAAGCTCACCAGGTGCTAAGCTCTTATGAAAAGTGTAACAAAAAGTGGGTTTAAAATGTGCAGCCATACCTGTGGTGTATAAAGACTGATCTTCAGTCTTTTGGGGGAAAAAAAAAAAGGGAAAAAAAAAAAGCCTAACTGAATTTGTAGTCCGATTTCTTTGCTTCAAAGTGGATTTCTTTCACTGACCCAAAAATTAGACTTGCCCTAGTGTTCCACTGTTTCCAGCTAAGAAAAACAGAGAGAAGATGCAGTTGCCATAAAGACACCTATAGGAGCTTGCATCCCACTCTACTTGAGTATCAAAATTTTAACTGAATATTGACATGCACAAAAATCAGACGTAATTTTTTAAAAAAAAATCACAAGACTTCTGCTATGTTGTTCAAGCTCTTTTCAGTCAAGACTCGCATTTGAGACAATTCTGTCTCTTAATTACAAGTAATCTTTCGAAAATTAACAAAGGAAAGCATTACTAAAGGCTACGGATGTTACAAAAAAGAAACAAGAATAACGTTGCTGGGTTTTTGCTATGTTGGATAAGGCATTAGTCTGCCAGAGGCACAAGTAATGGAAATGTACTTTTATATAAATCTCCTTTCTTTGCTTGGATTATTTTAAAATTACTCCACTACAGTGTATATTAACCTAGCCATCAACCTTCCTGTAGTCGGCTTTCTTTTTACAGATTATTAGGTACACAACCACTGTGGAATCGCCAAACAACGGTTAGTATCATTGCACTCTCCCTTTGTTTGTTAAACACACAGAAAGTTCATACTAGAAATTGAACAAAAACAAATTCTGGGGAGCAAATCTTCTGTCCTTGCCATCATATATTCCAACCTTCGCACTAGAGATGAGGGGTGAGCCGACTTCACTCATTTTCTGCACGGCAGCACCTCCGTTTGCCTCGGCCGGAGGTTATGCCACCGAACAGTGAGCAAGCACCTGCCAGCTGGAGCGATTTTCTCCCCCTTTCCTTGCTGGATTGACTTTTAAACACATTTTTTTCAGAAGCTGGAGTCCACACTGTGACTGGTTAAGCTACAACAGATCGAGGTCAGGTAAGGAACACACTCCATGTTTGCTCAAAAATACCTATTACTATTCATTCCTTATGTTACCCATTTGTTCCTGCACTATCAAAAAGCCATGCTCAATACCGACCGAAAGTGCAGTTACGCTGCTATATGTATCAATATTGCACTTCATTTTGGCACACTGAAGTTACATGCTGTAACTAAAAAAGACTCCTTTCTCCCAGAAAAGTACGGTTGTGTGAATACACAACAATATTCAAAACCAAGAGCTAAAACTCCTACCCATTTCTCTTCCAAATGGTACGTTGCATTCAACATTTTTCTTAATTTTTCTACCCTAAGCACAGATAGCAGTATCCTACTTACTTTGCGAGTGTATAGGGGAAGTTCAGCATTTAGCAATGGTGAGAAAATTGTTTTAGATCTCTGAGGGAAGGTGCTATAGAAGCGCATTCAACATAGTTACAGTTCACTCCAGTTTGCTGGAGCTGAAAGAAAACAAAGTACTTTCATCAAAGTTAAAGTGAAAGCCAAGATTTTTTTTTGTGTGTGTGTATATATATATATACACACACACACACACACATATATATACACCCCCCCTTAAAACTTTAGGAAGTGAAATCTTTAAGGAGAGCGCTGGCCTGTAAGGACAAGGTTAGCATAAGGCAAGTTGCGCACGGTATACAGGAGCATACGGTATATGGAAAAGAATGGTTAAAAGAACTTGCTTGTACTGTCATCGTTTTTTTCCTGGAATATGAACAAAACAAAATCAAAGCAATTAAATATTTACCTTGAGAAAAAATTTAAACTGAATTGTGCATAATCCTCTGAGTTGTGATAATGAATACACCTACTTTACTTCGACAAAGAGAAAATGTGCATTTTTTTCCTCCAACATATGCACTGAAAAAAAAATGCTGGTAAAGTTAGAATTCAAAGAAACAAAACTGCCTCACACAGTACTTTCCTTAGAAGAAAAAAAAGCTCATGCTGTATAACTATATAAAGGTAAACAACTAGGAAGGCTCATTGTAAATTGTACTGTACTGTTCGCCGGGTGATTTGTCATGCTGACGAGCTTCCAAAGGTGAGAGCCTGCAACACGTGCTCTCACCCTCCTTATCTCCGACTTTCGCATAATGCAAATTGCAGAGCAAGGAGGCTCAGTTCTCCCATTTAAATTACGCAGTATCGATATTTTGTCTCCAAGTTTGGTATGCAGTGTGAAAACTCACTAGTTACACAAAACAAGGCAGAAGAACTGGTTCAGACGAGCAGATTACATATCTGCTCCCCTCTGACCTCCAGCATCTCGGAAGAACTGGGTGCATGGAAGAGCCCCCGGTACCGCTGCCAGCCGATCTCCCTGAGCTCCTCAGCCTTGGCAGAAATAAAGGGGGCAACTTCACACACGGATGAACTGTTTTTGAACAATCTTTCTAATGTAGTAGATGCAAATAGGCTTTCCTCCAATACTAGGAAAGCATGTCCCACATGTTTGTTTCTTTTGAATAATATTCCTGCGGACAACGCAGCGACATTTCTGGAGGGGAGTTTCTCTCTAGTAGCGCTGCAGGGATCGGTTATGTCTTGGGGAAAGATGGGTGGGTGGGGAGCCTCCAGCACCAATTTCCAGACCAGACTCTCTCAGATGCAATCCTAAAGAAATGTGGGCGCATTTCTATGGGGTCCCAAAGAGCTGAGGAAGCAAAAGACTCATTTGTCTCTGGGTCAGAGTTTAAAATCAGAAGAGACAAATACTGGCCATAACCATGGACAAAGGGATCACTCATATAAATGGGATTACCTTAGTGGAGGAACTTTTGGGCATCTTCATCTACAAAAATTATATTGATGATGGCACTGCGTTGTGACGCCACAGCCATAAAGGTGAGAAAATAGTAAGTATGGAAACTCTGGTTCCCATAGGAAACTCCTTCACCCATAGGAATGATTCTCAGAGGGGTTTGTCTGTGCTACCATCACAGCTGTGACTGTCGTGCAGGAACACGTTTGCTCCTGCTACATCTGTTAACGGTGCAGGGAAAGCAAGACAAATGTCAGCAGTGCCCAGCCTAACACATTGACACTGCTGCTCTTGTGTGGAGATGTACAGCATGAAGAACAAAGCCAGCCTAGGGCTGACTAATTGCCCTAGCCCAAAACCTACCCCAAAACAACCCAAGGACAAATGCAAGAGCTCAAAGTTTGCTGAGCTAGGACCCTTCCAGACTTCTTAGTTTAAACATTTCAACACTTACAGCAATGCGCATTTCCTCAGTGGTAGAAACAGAGATAAGCATCTTCACCATTTTTTACATGTACCAGCTAAACATGTATGTTCCCTGGTTTCAGAACAAAATTGCACCAGTCTTTATCCCCAAGAATTCAGCAAAGGACAGAATGGATGAAAAGTAAGAGCAAAGGCCGTCAAAGGTTAACCTCTGAGATCAGGAATGGTGTCACAGGGAGTGTTTCTGCTCAGTCCCTGAAATCTCAGCACTTTGCACTGAGATTTAGTGCCATATGTACTCAGCAGTACATACAGTGTTGCCAAAGTTTTTATTTTTAAATAAATAAAGGCCAGAAAGTACAGATCTCCTTAACTCTCCAGTGGCTTCAATTATGCAGTACTGCATCCACCATGTAAGCAGTATTTCCAGAGCTTTAGCACTTGACATTTTGAGATGAAATGTCATGAATAGGATTTGTGAACCTCTCTCTCTTTGCCCCCCCTTTGAATTTAAATCCTTAAAGGCATCAGACCACTGCTTCAAACTATCCCCTTCCCCTTCTTTCCTCAAATTTGGGATTGAAGACCAGACAGACTTTAATGGGATCTTCACAAACAGTTTGCTCTAAGTCTTATTTCAAGAGCTTTTCTTCTCCAGTGCTGCCCACTACTAGGCTAAACAACAATTCTTCTGCTCATTAAGTCCTGCAGGGGGAATTGCTCTTGCCCATCAGCAGGACTCTGCTGCTGCCGCTTCCCCTGCCTTCCCTCCTTCCAACCCAGGACCACAACACTTTCTTTCAAAGAAATCAATGCCACTTGCTCGGGTCAGAGCACTTTTTCTTCTAAATTATGCCAAATCTCAAAGTCCTTAAACTAGTCACTCCAACTTATGGCTTCCCGCACTTTTACTCTTACCTCCTTGTGCTCATCCTCCTCACACCTATCCTCATTTTCTCTTATGTCCTGAGCAAGAAATGACAGGCAAATAGAAGGCACAAAAACAAATAACTGTCAGTGCTGTGAACTTCTAGACTGCTTTGAAAGTGAAGCAGGGACATCAGAAACTATTTTGTCAAATTAAACCAATTAGTATGGGGAGTTTAATGGTATCATCCGTGTGACTGGTTTCTCCATTGGCACACGGATTTATCAGTAAAAATGAAGAAGAACAGTAATTAATTCTACCACACTCTTCTGAGAAGGCAGCTGTGGTAAACCCACCTCCTGAAAAGTAGATTTTGGATGCATTTTCTCTGCCTGAAGATGGAAAGAACCTTAGTCCCAGCATCCTCTTCCTCCTATCTGATGCTAATATGTGGCTTTCCAATTCCACTCTAACTTCTCTGCTACTTTTAGTTTGCCTCTAATTGTATGGCTTTTCCTGAAAGGTCAATGGTTCCTCATCTGGCTGATGGCCTCCCAATGGAGTTCTGAACTGATTATTACCCCCTGCTTACTTATGTAAGCTATGGTCAAGACACTGTTTGGCATTATTAAGATGTGATGTCCTGTCAAGGATGCCTTCACAACTGGAAGAGCTAATGTGACAGCTCTGAGCTGGGAGGAAAAAAAAGAAGTTGCTTTTCTTCTTCTCCAGTATTTGCCCTGTGCTGCCATTCTGCGTGAGGGGGCCACACTGGCATCTGTTATCCATTCCCCGAAGGAGTCCTTCACAAGAGTGAATCTGCCTGCAAAGAAAACGGGAGGATTTTGAAGATGGCATATGGAAAGCTGCCATAGGTCTTCCAGAAATCTTTTCTGTAAATCTCGTAAGAGCTGACCTGGGGCATACGAAACCACAGTGCTTGTGAAATACAAAGTAATCACACTGAACTCTCTTTCAGCCATTTGCATTTTCAACAATTTCTCTTCAGAGAGATGCCCTATGCCTACGGGAATATTTGCCTTTTTTCGCAGCTGACTTTTAATCTAAGTTGGAATCTGCTGGCTCTTCTTTTATAGTTGACAGTTAAGTTCTGGCTCTGTTAAGATAAGTGTTCTTTTTGTTGCCTCTTGTATAAAATTCCTGGAAGATGTGCCCTCGAACAAATCTCCCAGAATACCAGGGCAGAAATAAAGTAGCATTGCTATTACTGAAAGCACTCAGCAAATCCCACACAGCCCAGGAGAATCTGACGGAAGATGTTGAATAAAGATGCTCAGTATGGCCAGATAAAAGTACCAAACAATCAACAAATGTTGAATTATAAAGCTTGAAGTCCAGAAATATCTATTAATCCTTTAGATTTGTTACTGTAATGTGTAGGATTTTTTCTTTTGTCTGAGTCACAATGTGGGAACTTTCCTAAGCTGACGAATTTTAAATCCAAAAAAAGATCTTAGGACATCTCTAGAAGTAAAAAAAAAAAGAGAACATTTTCTATAAGCCAAAGGCAAGGGTTTGTGGTTTTGGTTTTTCTCATTGGGGCGTTCATGGGATTTGTACTTGAGCTCCTTCTAAGTATTTGAGCTCATAAACACTATTGAAAATATTAAGAATCTCAAAGTTGCTGGCCCCCAGAAGTGATGTAATTAACCACCAAAGTCTTCACATTACTGTAACAAATTAAATTAGATTACCTCCAACAGAGTTAACAGGCGAAGGAGCCAAACCCAACAAAAGACAATCTATCCTTTGTAACTGAGGTGTAACTGAGCACTTGTTTCAATATGAGGATGTTGTTTATTAAGAGATTTAAAGTCTGGTGTTTCATTGAGAGAAATACTTTCAACCCACAAGAACAGAGATATTCTTCCCATGCTGAAGAGCATCCTACATACGCTGAGAAGCGCAAGCGAGAGGCCAGCTAAAGACAACCCTTTCTATGGAAGAACAGCAAGGATAAAGAGACAGAAATTCCCATGAAGATGGTATAATTCAAGGAGAAACCTTTGCTAATCCTAGGGGACCACTAGCTAGGTATGAAAAATGGGGCAGTGGATAACGTATTAGTTTCTGCAAGGACCCTTAGCCCTCGCATCAAGCAAGGCTGTGTGAAACGTGAAAAGCCATTTGGAACACCGCCTAAAAGCCTCCCGTCTTATCACCTCTGCAGTCACTATGGCGAAATATTTTTCAAGCATCTCAGCAGATGAAGGTTAAATACAGACGAAGTGATTATACAATACTGGATGTTGCCAATAAAGTTGTTTTTCATAATAGGGCAATTTTCACCAAAATGGGAATTAGGGGAAGACAGCTACCCTATAAAGTACTGGGATCCATAACAGTTTGTCTCCCAACATCGCCTGTATCAGAGAAGCAGCTCATTTCAGTGCATGCTAAAAAAAAGACATTGTTAAGCATGTGTGTAACCCTTTCAATTACTCTTCCACTTCTGTGCTGCAGGATCAGTAGATCTGAAGTGTGTGTAAACAATACTTAAGCCCAGAGTCCCCTGAGCTAGTGTCTGCTACCAGCATGCTAAGAGCTGACAAGGCTCCCCGCTAAATGATCTCACCCAGCAGAAAGCATCCTATATTTGAAGGAAGCTCTTCAAGAACAAAAGACAATTTCAAAGTCAAAAGGAACAAAAGATAAGGAGAGTTGGGGTAGCTTGCAAAGTAGCAATAACCCAGCTGAAGGAAATCATACCAAGTCACAGCTAGAAAGCCAACGTAAATTCTGCTTTCAGGAAGAAAAATCGTGCTTGCTACTTGCTAATACTGGGCTGTCCCACCGCAAACGGTGAGGATGAACGAAAGCAATCTGGACTCCTCCACTTGACTTTTGCCATTCCTGATGATGGGGGCTTGGGAAAATTCAACATCTCTAGTAGACACATTGAAAACTGTTAAATTATTCAAAGAGTAAAGTGCTAGATCGGAGTCAAGACGACAGAATCAGGAGCAAGGTCTCAGTGCCGTGGTTAGCAGAGCACAGAATGGCTATGACCACAGCAGTGCCTGCAGTATAGGCATTGAGCAAGGCTTCAGAAATCAAAGCATAGTGTTTCAAGAGAAACAAATGGGTTTAGGAGCCCAATTCCCCTTGAATGAATTGCCTTTCTAAACCCAGCAATGGCTTTTTTGCAAATCTTTCATCTCCATCCCCAATATTACAAATTGTACCCAAATCCCCACCCTCTTTGCTAAAGCTGTTATCAATCTTATTTCTTTCTCCAGAAATATACTATCACAAGAAGAAAAAAAAAAACCACAGTTGATGCAATTTGTTTAATTAGTTGGACAGTTTCTTACTGATGTGGTATTTTCAACTCTGTACAAGAGGAGTTCTTAAAACTACAGCACTGAGCATGTAGGTATTAGTGAGAATGTGTCTTTCGTTAGTAGTCTCCCAGTCAGGAAAGTCTGCCCGACTCCAATGATGACTTAGTGTCATGGGAATCATATTTCTTTTTCGCTGTTTTATAGCCACTCATCTCGAACTGACATTGTACAGCGCTCTTCACCGCTGGCGTCAGATGGTATATCAGCATCCAGAGCAGCCTCAGCGTCTTCTGGATGAAAAGTTTATATGATTAACTTTAAAAATGTCAATCGTTCACCACGTTCAGTATTCAGGCTTGTTCATCAGTTAGTAATAACATTCCTAGCTGAACTGAAAATGTGTTCTGAATAAGTGCTGGGAAAAGGAAAGCTTAAACATTTGACTGCAGTTAGAGATGAAGCAGACTATACTTTTCATTTCTGAGATGAGGAGGCAGTGATTTCAGTAGGCTTCAGAAGCAGCTACAAGATTATGGAAACAGACCTTTTCTTCTAGTTTTTATGACAACTACAACTCTACATTTCTCAGCTCTGCCCTGCAATTAAAAGGGGAAAATACCAGAAATAGCTGAAGAAGCAAGAAAGGAAAAATAAGCTGATTCCAGCTAGTCCTCTCTTTTCCGTGTGTGCCATACACATTTCATTATTAGAGTAGAAGCTTCTTCCAGCACCATCTCCATAGGCTTTGAAATTGCCACCACTAAAGTACGTCACAAAAGTTATTTTTAAACTGTGGATTGTGTTACAGAGAGAATCTCATTTTTAAAAATGTAATGGAGGAAAAGCATTCATTATGACAGCTGAGGGAAAAAATATTCATCATATTCAGAGGATATAGAAGAGAAAAAAGCTTGGAATGTGTTCTTGCTCTCTCAGCCTGAATACCTCTCTCTTCCCTGACTGGTGTCAAATATGACCAATCAAATTAATTCTGCACATACTAAAAATGAGCTTCTCCAACTCATGCAGCTCTAAACTCACAGTCTCTCTTCATTCGCACCGAAGTTAGACTACCACCTAAATGAAAAGGGGCTGGTTCCACATGCTGGAACGTAGGTGGATATCCCAGCACGTCAACCAACCTGATTTTCGGATGCATACTAGCATCTGCAACATGCACTGGTCATGAGGGCAAAAAGAAACTGGTAACAGATCTATGATCCTTGTGGCAGCGGTGCCTGTAGCCACAGCCCTCTCCCATGGCCCTCTGATCCCTGGTTAGATGATATTCAATCACCCCCGTTCCGCAGTGGGGACTGCTCCCTGTGTGCTGCTCAACACCACCACAGTGTTTCAACGCTCTCAAAAACAGTTTAAGATGAGAAAATGGGTATCAAGCCAAACTCAGAAGTGAATGAAACACCGAGCTTGAAAAATCCCCCTGACTGGCAAAGGCAAAGTGAACTCGTGTCCTGCTCAGATGCTCAAAAAAAGACAGAGGAGAGGAAAAAAGTTCGCATGCAAGCGAAAGGACAAGATTTCTCCCACGCACAAGCAAATAAACTCCTCATGCATTATTCACGGACTGTGCAGCTGGGGACTGGTACACCTCTTCTAGAAAGGAAAAAACCATTCAACATCCTCATAGCTTCAAAACTGCAGAATCACCCTGGGGAAAAGATTCAGGGAAGAGGCTGAGGTGTGAGGCAAGTTTACAAGTCAAACAGTGCAAGACAGTTTCTTTTTTTTTTTCCTCATTTTAGAGGCTGGATACTTATCCAAGGAGATGCTAGACTGAACTGGTCCAAGTTTGAAAATTGTGTTCAGTATCTATAATAAGCAGAGAAGGGGGGGGGAAGGGGGGGCAGAGCAATTCTTAGCACAGCAATTCTTAGTTTAAAAGAAAGCACATCCACAGTTCAAGCAGATGCGGCATTATTCCATTTCTCAATACTGTCCTGATAAACTGAACCTTCGCAGGACTATCTCTTACTACAGCTTATTAATTCCCACCTACCCCCCCCCAAAGGGTGCTCGACAGTTTCTCCATGCACAACCCAAGAAACATTAATAAGAACCTGTAAGGGTCAGGAGAAAGCCCTGAGCCAGAGCTCTGGCAGAAATCCAAGCTGGAAGAGACACTGACTATGCACAACGGCAAGTGAAGACAGACAGCTTTTCCCTGAAGTGATATTTTAATTCAGAAAAGAACCTTCACTAATCTCGGGAAGGGTTTATTATTCTCTGAGTAGCAAATGGGACTGCAGTCGGTCTACATAAAGCATTAGTTTCCTACAGGGCATTTTAGACTTCAAATGATGAAGGACCAAACCTAAACCAGAAGTCTGCTGGAACTCTGCTCTTACCTTTAATTTGATTTAAGCACGTCAAAAGGCAGGGAATGAAAGTGCCACAATAACAAAAAGACCTCAGTGGAACGGGAGGGATCCCCTTGGGCTGGGACCTACACAGACCTCCGTCTCGCCAGCCCTCCCCCCCCGGGCTGACCCCTGCAGCGGGCTGCTGGACGCATCCTCCCCGGCCGGTGGCTGGGACACCGGGAGACACGGCAGTCACGCTCTCTCCAAGCAGAGAACATAATATATCGTCAGCGGAGTTGTCTAGCTGAAAGACAGCTGTGCGTGTAACACATCTCATGGGAAATAAATTACCTCACTGTTAACAGCACTTTGCTATTTGGCCATGATATTTTTCAGTGCATTCCCACAGTCACCAGCACGAGTGAATTCTCTAACTGAAGTGAGTCTGGCTTGCCAACGACCAGCTTTGGGCAAGACCCCTTCTCTGCAACTCCTCCCACGTACTTTATAAAAGGAGAGAGCATCTCTCAGTGTGCACCAGGACAAGACTTAGCACAAGGGAACAAAAATCTTGGTCGTGGATGCCAGCATAACAGGAAGAGCAGTAACTGCATTGGGAAAAAAAAGGTTCCACCATGGACCATAGGTAAGTATAACCAGCAATGGTCTTCCAGTGCTAAATTTCTAACCTCTCATAGGCTGAGCCATTAAACACAAGGATGAAGTCCACAAGCACTGACTTCCAAAACCCAGTAACTCACAGGGTTAAAAAGGACTGCAAACTTGTTATAAAACCAGACCTGATCCTCCACCATGGCACACATCCCACACCAGCCTCTCGCTCAAAGATCTACATTACAAAAAACATTTCCTCCAAAGCTCTTCCTGTGATGAGCTTTCCTGAAGAGGGGAATCTAAAAGAAAGATAAAAGCACAGGGATGTGGGTTAGAAGAGGTCGAAAAAAGCCACCATGTACTGTTACTGGGTTCATTATTAGGTATTTTTCTTCTCTTCCCCATCCCACACCATAGAGAAAGTCTTTTTCCAGAATACTCAAAGGTACCAATAATCCATTTAAAACATATGAAAAATAGTTAAAATGCATTTTTTTTGAGCCCTGTGCATTTTGGAACTGAAAGCAGAGTGCTGGAGAGTAGCCATCATTAGGAAAATGGTCTGCTTAAAGAAATTTTCTCACATATGAAGAGGACTGTGAAGCCTTTAAGAGTCTAAAAATATTTTTACAGAACTTGTCAGGGAGGAAGAGCTAGGTGGGGATTTTACAAAACCTGCTTTTAACCTGAAATGTGTGAGCTGTACCTACAGGCTCTTTAGTTATCTAATGTTCTCATCAACTGAACTACAATTAAATCCATACATCGATACCTACTGGCTGAAGTGGAGGTGAACTGCAAAAATTGTTCCCCTCTGGGCTGATGATGGCTAACATACAAAAGCTGATTATCTTTCCTAAAGATTACCGCTCTGCCTTCAGGGTGAGCAATTCTCCTTTCTTTAGGACTGTGCAGTTCTTCTATTCGGGATTCCAGTCCACAAGCGGATTCCTCCTGTTTCTGACCATCCCTTTTAACGATGGGCCAGAACTGCAGCAAACTCGCTGAGCATTCAACTCTCCTCCCGGCGAAGTTGAGGGAAACTTTGCCAGGATTCAGTCCTCTGCTCTGGAGGAGATCCAGCCAGGTGTCTCATCCTCATGCAGTCTGCTCAGCTCCACTGACTCATGGAGCAAGCTCGCTTAAAATTTTGCAGAACGCCGCACTCAGAGAAATCAGTGGGATTTAGAGCTTCACAGGATCATTGTGAATTTGGAAATGAAATTAAGCAGCAGCTCAGAGTCAAGCTTTCAGCCTGCGACACCTGCGTCGTGACTGGAGTGCCTTCCAGTTAAGCAGGGACCCGCACCCCTGAGCCGGCCTGCCAGTGCTCTGCACAGGAGCGCCCTTAACACCGTGGGTGTCAGGCTCCCCACCGGCGGCAGGGCTTGGCGTGCCCAAGGGTATCACCCGGACGACACAGCACATGAAGGCATGCCACCATCCCCTCTTCACTTCTCACTGCGCAGACCCATATTAACCATAATCAAGTGTAAATTATTAAGAAAACATAAGAAGAAAAAAAATCTAACAATACCACTCCATTCGTTGATAAACGAACTAATACACAAATGCTGCCAAGTCAATCCGATGTCCAGACATTTTTCTTTTAAAAAAGAAAAAAAAAAGAAAAAAAAATCACAGCTTTCTACTACTTTCATCAGAAACCAGACCAGCGAGGTACAGGAGGATTTGGAGCAGGGACGTCGTAATTCAGAGACTTTCAGCTCAGGCAGGAGGTTAGTCATTAAAATGATAATTCGATGCACTGAATGAGGCCCAAGCTAAGCACCATGGCTCTATCTGCTGCCTACCGCGCAGCAGATCCTCTGTATTGTCTCCTATTTTTATCACCAGACTACTTAACTTCATTACTCTGGGAAGTGGCTGTGATTGATCAGAAAAGGATCACTCCTTTCTCTTACTCAGTTGCTAGTTAATTAAACCAAGTTGTTAGAAGCCTATTGCAAAATTAAGGGAAGTATGACCTGGTAAGGAACACTGAAATTTGAAGTCACTAGTCCAACCCCGCAGGCTTTCCCACAGAGCCAACGCCAGAGCAAGCACATCTATAGCCACAGACTTTGGCACGAAGAGCTGTCCAGGCATCACTCCTCAGTCCTGCTCCCCACTGTCTGAGCTCCCTCAGTTCATCCAACAACAAAAATAGCGTCATTACTGAAAAATACTAATCCTGCAAAAAATAAACAAAAAGGAACACACTCGAACACATCCAAATTTGTGCTGCAATTTAACAGATTGAAGAAAACTCTCTAAAATAAATGGCAAATTTTCACAGCTGGGGAGGATTTAGATCAGCACCAAGTCCCAAAAAGTGCATTATATATTAGGGAAAAACTTTTATATATTAAGGAAAAACTTTTTATGATTCAGATTATTTCAATCCAGATGAGTAGGCTCTTAGAAGCAGTAAGACATTAGAGAAAAAATAAAAGGAAATGATAGTTAAGAAGGAAACAAGGTTGGAAAGGGAGTTGCTTTAGTCACTGAGGACTCTATTGCCAAATACAGCTTCTACACGAGTTAAAATATCAATGCAAATGGAGCCTTAAAAAAAAAAGAAAAAGAAAAAAAAATCAAAACAACTAGCAAGAACTTAGGTCAAATGGTTTCCACCATTTTGGACTTCTCAACATCATCCCTTATTTCTACTGTATTTCCCTTTGCCATTTTGATTTCTCACATCTATTCATGCTGGGTTTGGATGTAGTAACGTAACTGCATGGGATATTTCTTCTCTCAGTTTGCAGCTAATAATTTTCTAGACTCAGGAACGGCACAGCAAAAGCATTTTCTTTTAATTTGAAGAATTGTAATGAGGAATGTTTCCACTTGAAAAATTTAACCAGTAGTTCGAAAACTAATCCATATTTTCCTTTGTGGAGAACAATAAACAGGAAGAAAATATCGTAACATATAATTTATGGCAGAGAAATTTTTTGAAAGATCAAAAACTGATGGATACTAAACAGTTAACATTCAAATTACACAAACGATGAGGAGGAGTGCAATGTACTTACTGAAATTAAATGTACCTGCTCTCTGGGTATAAATCCAACACCAGCTATTCCAAGCTCCCTATATTAAATTTTATTCATGAAGTTCAAACTAAGATTATGCTGATAAAATGCCAGACTGCATCTGCACTCCCCGGCAACAATACCAATGATAATTCCTGTTGCTCCTTTGCTAAATTCAGTATCCTTACGTTTTATTGCAGCCGCACCAGACCCTTAACCTAGCCAAGTTTGTGCTGCCAGCTGGCATTACAATCCTTCCAAAAATAAACATACTTGTAGTTCTGCTATCTTGGCTCAAAAATGTCCATTTCTCTTCAGCTTACGATCAGTCTAGTTGCTAACACACTGCCGGTTGTCCTAAGAGACCCCAGAGGATACAGACAGGCACAGAATAATTGCCACGATTGGGGTGCCTCCCCCTCCCCTTTTTTAAATGCTCTTTTTGGAGATGTTTCTTCATTGCACGGGTTTAAACAGAGAGTAGATGCGTTTTGGAAGCCATGTTCTGGCTCAACCAGCAATTATGAACCCGATAGCAGAATCACCTGGTCTATATTGCGTGCTTGGATTTAAAAGACATACTCGCTTCCCTCCTGATCCCTGGGTTTCTGTACACCCTCTCCTACCTAGAAGGTATGCAATAGTGTGCTACTACAGGTCAAATTCTTAAGAGTGCTTAGGATCACATTTTTGAAACGCTACTACCACAAACACTGCGTAGTAGCCATCTAAGCCATGTTTCATGGCAAAACATCTTTATCTCCTAAGCACTGAGGCAACTTTGGGTGGCAGACAGTGTTCAGTGTTACATACTGCTCATTAAACAGATATAGTCAAATGAGGGAGAGCACAGTAGAAAGCACTCCAAATGCACCAACATGTTAAATGGAACATTCATGTTACACGAAACAAATAACAAAACAGGCAGTGTAGAAAAGAGAAGACCAGAAAAGCATGCAAGAGCCATCATCAAACACGTAAAGTGATTAAAATGAGGAGGAAGAGCAGCTGGTCCCTGTGTGCACCAAGAATAAGACAAGAATGACTAGTTTAATTTATAGCAATGGAGATAGAAGTTCACTGATAAAGAAAAGAAGGAATGGTCTGGTCTACTTGATCTGGCATTAAGTACAGACACCCTAAGGGTTTTGCCAGCCTGATTCTTAGACTTCAACACATTCAAGGAGAGATTTTTTTTTTCCAAGCAAACTTTATTCTTTATTTCCCAGAAGTGTTGACCACTTAGCCTAAGTTTAATGATGATGATGATGATAATAATAATAATAGATAGCCATTTCTTTTGAACCAACTTTTACTTCATTTTTCAGCCGAAGACTACAAAATATACTTCTTCATAGCAAATAAGTATGGTTTGAAGACAAAATGGATAACCTGCTGCACTTTTCTCTCAGACTTCTCCAGGCAGGAAATCCGCTCAAGCCATCATATCGCTGAGGCTTTTAATACTGGCCCTATGCTAGCGGCTCGCTCTCGAGCGCACAGTAAAACCTCTGTGCACACGCGATGCTGCGCTGCATGCCCAGATGATGCCCACTCTGCCAGGTGCCTCTTCAGAGAGTTACACAACCAGAGAGGCAAGCACACAGCACAGGAAGGATTTCTTTTTTCAGGTTTTATGGTATCAGTGTAAATTCCAAAATAACTTCCCATTGCATTTTCTTTCTCCCAATACACCTACTGCCTCTTCTGTCCTCTCCTGTTTCAAGGCTTTTCTGAGATGAGATACACACTCAATTCTTCTTATCCCCCACCCCCAAAGTCTTATTGCCCAGGCATAACTGCATAAATATGTTCAAATATAAAGAGGTACAAGATGCTAATGCTTAGCTTGCATGCAACAGGGAAGGATTTTTTGCAGAAAAGACAGCATGTGAGATACTGGGCCAGACACTTCTCCAAACCTACTGCTGTTTGGCTTCAATCTTTCATGAAAGCCATTTAAGGGGGTCTCATCTGAAACAGATAGACATGAGCATAATTATCTGAGAACCATTAAGTTCATGATTTGTTCATCACAGATTCCAAGGCAATAATAATTTTGTCCTGAAAGGATACATAATACCTAGCATTAATAAAATCCAAGGAACCCAAGTGTGCTGAAACATTAGTCTGGTTGTTGGACTGCTTTCTGGGCTTTTAATGACCCGTATTTCCAAACACAGCTTCTTCAAAACAGATTACAGACCAGCAAAATCACTTTAATTTGCAGCAGTAGGTAGGTAATATATGATAATATCATAATATTTCAACTAACATATTTTACTTCTCTTATTAAATAAGAAAAAGAAAGCATATTAAGAATGCCAATACCCTATGCATTTGCACCACCTTTCCTTCCTCTGCATCCAGTTTCTCACAGCAGAATCCAGTTTCTCACAGTGGTATCTGTGAGAAGACCTAGCAAAACATTTTGTTGCCATTGTTCTTCCTAGAAAACAGATAATGTGTTTTTATATGGTTTCAGAATTCAGTCTTAGTGTAAAGCACATCTTTAAGTGAAATGATTTATTGGCAACTCCTAGGGACTCGCAACCTAGCACTGAATAGAGGTTTTATCACTGAAATGCAGACAGTAAAGGGAATTACTCAGAAAAAACTTCCTCTCCCACATCACATGACACTTCTATTTAAAAAAAAAAACCAAACACCAAATGCTTTTATGGGGGGGGAGGGCAGGGACAAAGGGGGGGAACAGGAGGTTTAATGCAGAAACTTTCAAACATAGACCTCAGAATGGAAGAACACTTTTTCTTAAGTTCATATTCTGACTTTATACCGTGCCTTGCATATGCTTCCTGTACACATTTACCTAACCCACGAATCAACTATTAGCCAAACTATACAAACTATTCAACTTTTAATGGTATATATTACTGAATGCAGAAAGATCTCAAAGGGCAAAAACCTGCCAAAACGTACAGCACTGCAGAGAAAGAGACCAAAAATTATTTGTAGGAGACATGCCCAGCTCACAACTACAAATCACACTAGCTGTGGACTTTGCAGCCAAAGAACACCTGAGCCATCAGCATTCTTAGTCTTAATCCTTTGAAATTTTTTAAATAATTCAAGAGTTATGCTTGCTCTGAGCTAATTAAGTCTTTAATTAAGCAATAATCCCTGACAAATCACTGTTACATGTAAAGGAATGACCAGTGTGCTAGACAATTTGACACTGGCGTTGTCGAGAACCGTAACTCCCCCATCACTTTCTAAGCCTTTCCCCAAGCAACAAAGCAGCTTCAAGAAGTCCTCATCAGCCATTAAATACTTTGAGGGGGGCTTCGCGGCAGAGGGAAAAGTGTTATTTGGAGTGAAGTCCCACACAGTAGCATTGTGCCGTTTCAGTAAGTCCATCACTCGCAACAAGTCAAAAGCTCCTTTGACGCGGCAGCATAGGATAAGCAATACGGTACCTCCTCGCAAAGCCCAGATGATGCAGACAACCCCAACGCCAACTGTATTTAGCTCTTCAGCCCAAACAGGAGTCACAGCCAGAGCACCAACATATCCCAGTAGTATTAAAATATATTCAGAATACAGAAGCACTCACATGCTTGCTAGGAAAAGCTGAAAATAACCATCTGAATTGCTGAGCAGCAGTTTCAATTAATAGGTCTATTTTCCCCATCTATGGGCAGAGGATTTGCTTGCTTAACTCCCATTAATGTTAACAGAGTTGGACTTGCAAATCCCTACCCGAGGTAGAATACTGACATTCCTACTGCTGCGCCTTTTGCTTAAGTTAAAGCAGAGCAATTCACTTTATTTTAACCTCTGTCCATTTTGCTCATTCTCAGGAGCTTTAAATGTAAACTTAAAAAATGATGAGCATTACCTTGAGAAAGAAATACATTGGTTTGCTTTTTTCAGTTTTTAATCAACAAGCACAGCCATCCCAATAGACCAATTACAAACCAATTCAAATAAGAAAACAAATTTTAATACCAAAGTATACAGATAAATCACATGCAGCTTATAGGTCAAATTTTTGAGATTATGCCTTTCCAAACCGAAAAAACAAATATTCCATGGTTTCTGTGCTTACTCCCTACCACCTCTAATGCAGAAAATTAAACTGATGCTTCTGAAAGGTAGATTATGCAACAAGAGATAGCACTAAAACCTGGGAAAAAACTAGAGAAAAAAATGCAGTACCAAAGGATTGCAGTCCTAGTCCAGCACATCAGCGTAGGCAACTCTCATGCTGCAGTTTCAGTTATGGTCCAATTCACTCTGAAGTTCACTATGGGCTGGGTGCCTAATTCTCTGGCACACACTATAGGCAGTAACATACATATGAACAGTAGAAGCAAAATCCCAAAGCCCAGTTCATCCTCATCAAAAACAGAGTGAGACAGAACATATCTAATGAAAGACTGAGGACTCATTTCACTCAAATGAAAAAAAAAGCAAAAAAACGCGGACAGGATGGGCAAAAACTGGCATCAATGTCATCGCATGGGGAAAAACTTCCCCTGAGCATTAACACAATGAGCTGTAAACTCAGGTACTGGGAAAATTAAGAGTCCAAGATAGATCAGATACAGTATGCACTGAGATCAAGTTTGAAGTTCATCAGGGCTCTGCCCGCAGCAGACACGGTGCAACGGGTGCGAGAGGCAGCTGCCTTCCCAACCCAGATCAGGAGCGACATGCTGTTCACTGACAGCTTGTCGTAACACTGTCTCGGATATTTGGGACTTCCATTTTCAAAAATCTCTTCTATGCTAATGTCTTCCTACAGATGTTTTGAAATGTTTTAACTGTTCTGGTTTGATTCAGTGAGCCAATAATACTGTGATTTGAGGTGAACGCAGCAAAACCTGCAGCAATGAACCCATCCAGGACCTTCCTGGACATCCAGTAGTGACAGGAGATGGAGAAGCAAATTCCCATCCTCCCTGGGAGAGCGGGGTGCGATGGAAGGTGGGAACAGTGTACTGGTGGGACAGGAGTGCCTGTTTTGGCTGCCAGTTCCTGCATCTCACAGAAAAGGGAATTTCCATTCTGTACGAAACCGTGCCATTTCGAACTGACTTTTCAAACCAAGCAAGAAGAAAAGGTCAACATTTCTATATACCAGAACTTTTTTAATGTTGATTCAGAAGTATTGACATCTCCCTAACAATATCAAAATAATCTCAAACATAAATATGGCATGGAATAATAAATCCAAAAGTCAAAAGGAAGTCAAGCATAAAAGCAACACACAATGTGTAAACATCCCCCTAGCAAAACAAGGGCTGAGCACAACATGTGCCCACAAAATGGTTAGCTGTCAATGCAGCTGCATTTTCATCAGAGGCTCCCACTTGTTTCTTCTCCATTTCCTTCCTCACTCTGTTATTTGTCCATGGCTTGGCATCAGATTTTGTTCATAATGCAGTGCCTGCTCAGCATTTAAAACCCAACTGTCTATTACACCTCCAGAATAATTTAAACCTCCTCTTCCAGTTTTGCTATTTCCTTATATAATACATCATTAAAATTAGGTGTTATGAAATTGTTTGGGTTTTTTTAATCAGACCAAAGGCGGTCAGAGAATATCAGACAGTAAGGAAGCCAGCCATCATCCTCTGCCCCACACCACGCACGATCTTCCTTCCAATGTGACTGACGTACAATAGTCTAATAAGTAACACAATTTCTCTCTACAACTAATGCAGCTGGGAAGAAATGAGCAAGCTTTTGGGTTCTGCATCCCTTGACCAGACATTTAAGTTGAATATATTTAGACTCAATAGCTCTTAATAAAGGGCAGTTATGTTAATCAGTAAAAAAAAGCAGTGCAAGACTGAATGGGATAGGATTAGTGTGAATGAAAGGAAGGGAGGATACATGAGATCATCAGGACTGTGAAAGGCAATGCCATAACACACAGGCAACAGTTCATGAGCAGCAGAAGCCACTGAGACCAGTGATACCAAGGGAGTTTCTACCTTTCAGCTACTATCAATGACAACATCTTCAGTGTGATTTGTCGAGGTGACTTGTGGCCCACCAGGTTTGAGAAATGCAAACAAAGAAAGAAGTTTCTAAAAGGCTCAGAGCCTCTTCTTTAAGATGTGCCAACTGCAGCTGATGGAGATGCTCAGATGCATTCAAAATGCAGCAGAAACCAAATAGACAAACACCGTCAAGTACCACAAAGACAATGTTTTAGACTTTTCACATAAAGCAGTATTTTTGTTTCCCAACAAAACCTTCCAAAGGGTCTTACTAAGGATTTGAAATAAGGTAAGGAATTTTTT
This sequence comes from Fulmarus glacialis, assembly GCF_000690835.1. Classification (NCBI taxonomy): domain Eukaryota; kingdom Metazoa; phylum Chordata; class Aves; order Procellariiformes; family Procellariidae; genus Fulmarus; species Fulmarus glacialis. The sequence goes on along the minus strand of NW_009224098.1, from coordinate 15,066 downwards.
TCCCTTTGCAAATACAACTCATCTGAAGTTGGGGAAGAAAGCAATCACAAGCTTGACTGCATGTGTTTCAGCACAAATGATCTTTCGCACTACATTTACACTATTGCTTTCTTTACAGCGACATCAGTGTTGTCTGACTCCCTACCTTCTCTCCACACCTCCAGTGGTTAATGAATCATTCACACGGTGAGATTTTCTGGAAAAGTTAAGTAAGAAATCTTCTGGGTAGAGGAAGTAAGTTGTTACAATAACAAGCAATTTACTATCTGAATGCTACGCATACTGTATCATCTTATTTGTATTTCACAGTTAATCCCCCAGCTCACAAAAGTTTTATCGGATTGGAGGCATGTGCTGTATTCCCCTTTACAAAATTTTACAGTCCCTTGCTATTCTCAGGGCTTGTTTTATAGGCACAATTTGCTGCTTTAATCTCACCCAATTGTCATGTTCTAAATCACGGTGTATAAAAATGTCTTAAAAGGAGAGATGCGCTGAAGGGTAGTACTTAATTACACTTACTGCCTGATTTAAATGTTATCTGTGCTTTGCCAAGTGCTAGGCACAGAGTAACCCAGCAGTGCAAATCTGCATAAACTGATACAAGTCATTATTGGGCTTTTAATAGCAACCCTGTTCTTCAGTGCAGCATTCTGATGAAGGTGTGTTCCTCCTCCTCCCCCCAATCAGCTTGTGAGAAAATTAAGAAAGGAGGTTGGGGAAGCTGATAATTGGTAGGGTCTTTCCAGTCACTCTTCCCTACTTATTTATTTTTATCTCCTTGCAGAAATCTTTGTCAAGACAATTTCACTGGTCATCTTCATGAGTCTAATGTGTCCTAATGAAACTGAACAGCAGCGTGCACAGAGCAAACAGAAAATCTATTTGTTTGATGGTTTCTCATTCCTTCTGTAGCACTGCCACTCCAGAAGAGCTGCTCTTTACACCCCTCTCCTCCCAAATCCCCAAAATCAATCAAACACGCAAAAAACCAAATTAAAAATACTACCAAAATTTCAGGCAACTAATCTTTTGGTTTCTGAATTCCTCCTCCCCCACCCAAGCAAGCACGTGGAAGGACTGACTTGCCTCTGCACTAACTACACTAGACGTGCAGTTAAAGCCTCTGGCTCAGGGGAGCAGAAACGCAGCTGAGTACAACATATCCAAAAACTTTCTACTTCATCCTCCAATCCCTGCTCCAACCACACATAAAACAGATCATCACAGGACCACTTTAGCCAGATCACTCTGAACTTGAGGGAAGGCAACAGAGCAACCTTCTTTGCTTAGGTTCATCATATTTAATGAGCCAGTGGAGGTAGGATAAGTACTACAACTCAGTAATCTATACAGCAGCTTTGCTTCTGGTCCATACCACCAGCATAAATTCAATTAACTACTTTTTTTTTTTTTGTTCCCTTGAGCGTGCCTTGCTCATGGTTCAGCATTGCCAAGGTCTAGAAGGGACTGAAACACACCATTTTGTGCCAAGTGCCCGGCAAGTAAATGTGAAAGAACATCACTGAGTCAATCCCAGGTACTCAGAAGCTTTCTATTCACATGAAATTTCTAACTTTGTATACAGTTCAAAGAATGTCAGAGCAGTCACAGTTATGCACTACTACTCCTTACCCGTTTATGTAGCATGGTTCTGATCATGAGACATTAGCATTGTTGCACGCAAGATAAACTACAACACTGCCCCTTATGAGTACAGGAAATACTTACCAGCCACAACTGTGCTTACACTGCCCGTATTTCAGCCTTTGCAAATAAGCAGCTGTTTTAAGAAGCCTTCTGGCTAAAGCCTGGTGCAGAGAGTGGATTAAAAAGGGAGGGAAGAAACCCAACTCAGAATGATCAGATATTTTACCGTCTGACTTTAAGCATTTTCTAAAGCCCAGTTGTGTGAAATACTAACCACCCCTCAGCTTCACAGAGAGCTGAAGTGATATAACATCTTGCATGGCAGAAGCCGAACCCCTCCGAAGAACCTGGCCTGAGAAGAGGTGGGTACAGCAGCAGCTATTCCAGCCCAAGATCAGTGTAATCCCAGCAAGATCCTGGTAGGATGACTGTGCTGTAAGCAGTTCCCAAAGTCCAGCCCATGGATCCCTGGCAACATGCCTTCCTTCAGGCAGAACAAGAGGAAGGATATGAGGTGGCAAAAAAGCTACGGTATTGGGAAAATGCTGTTCCCAAGAACCTCATTCACTCTTTTTCTCTTAAAATGAAGAGCAGTATTTTCCAGACCGCTGGTCTCTGAAGCCATGTGAAGAAGTTCACATCTGTCTCAGGGGATCCCATCACACCTCAGCAGTGATTTTAATTAAAATTTTGATGACAAAAGCACGTAGCCCTTTGCAAGTAATTTAGAGAGTTAAAGATGACGCATAACTCCAAAGTGCCTGAGACCCACTGAGTTATAAAACTATAGGCTTAGAAGTAATGAGTTACCGGCTTGGTTCACGACTATAAAACACTCCCCCACATAAAGGCTCATTGCTGCGGCCACTGACTACAATTTCTCTGGAGGCAGATCAACCTTGCCACTTCCAGGAGAGCCTCCTCAGAGGGAGAAGCACATTAGAGGAATGGTGTAGCAAAACCTGCGCTTTCACAGTGGTCATTCCACCCTCCTAGGAAGACTGGCTCCTCCGGTGGGTCTCACCACACTCCTCTTCCCAATGCACATACCAAGTTTGACAGCTTTGGGGCTTCTTCTCATCTCCAATGAATTCAGCTTTTTTTCTTTTTCTAAAGTAATAATATTACAGGATTAATTACCTAGCAAGGTCTCTATAAACTCATCTGCCTTTGAAACATCTACAAAAGCACAAGTGAAATTCCAGAGATAAACAAACACGAACTCCCTTTTAATTAAGCACTGTGCCTCTCTGCAGGGGTGTCGGAGTGAGCAGATGCAGGGGGGATTGCCAGTTAAGATACAACTCCTTTGACAGGAAGGGTACAGCCATACACAGGAGGAAAAAGAAGAGGAACTTGCCATCCAAGTCATTACTTTAATTGGCTGCTCAGAAAGATTATGCATTCCCCACATCTGACGCTGCCAAAAAAGTATTACTGATCCAAAATACTAAAGAGCCATCAAAACATGTTCTAAGCTGCTTGTACCATGTTAGTACTAATGCTACCTGTGCTCCTCACTCATCCTGTTTGAGAAAGCTGTAACACAGAGAGCTAATTCTCACGGTTAATCAGACAAAAAAACCCCAGAGAACTCTTGGATTTCCTTTCCTATTATTGATCATTATTATTCACTGAACACCAGGCATTCTTAGCAAAAAAACTTCTTGAAAGGAACGCACAGTATTTCTGGCCTAACTCAGTTAAAATGATTAAAAACCATGTGCATAGCTAAAATAAATGCCGGGAAATTGCATGAATCGGGACGCACTCAGAAAGCAAACTTGAGGATGACAGGTCATCTTCTGCAATCAGTCTTCCACTGATTTGACATCCAAATATTTTCTGTGTGTTGACCTTTATTTTCTGTGATCCTAATGGTGATACTGTCATTCTCTTAGCTTCATTAAAGAGCTGCATATTAACTTTCACTTCTGTTTTTATCTGGTTTTAATGGAAATGCAAATCAGTTTTTGCATGGCTTGTTCCATGCCGTTGTATCCTTTGGGGAGGAAAAAGAAAAGGCAGGAAACTGAGAAATGGTTTGTTTGATTTGCAGGCTCAGAATCTTGATTTTGCCTCCTTATATACTATGTCTTGACCCCAGAGGACAGAGCACTGTGCAGGGGAGAATCCAGGCATGGGAACTCAGAGGAAGAAGCAGCTGCTTTGGCCAAGCCTTCTTCCCCTGAACACGATGGCTCTGTCATCCAGTTTTGTGTCAAAACACAAAAGCAGATTGGGATTTCACTGTCTCCACTCAAAATAAATGAACGCGACAGAAAAGGACCCCTTGTCTTTGCAAACAGAAGAGCAGCTCAGTTCTTATCTGGAATGGGATAGCCAGAAATGTATTCCTTAGGATGGGAGCCAGGCTGCAGAGGTAAGCTGGGGCAGAGCAGCTACTCCCGTCTGGTTCCCTCCAGCTGGCAAGTCAAAACCAGCATCATTACTAGATCTCACAGTTGTACACAGCAAAAATAATTCTGGCCTTTGTGGCTGGACAAATAAAGCCTGTAAAGGTAAACCATATAGTCTCAAAGCACTGTGGGCTGTGAACTGTTTTTTTAAGAGAAAAAAATATGCAATTTGAGATTGGAAAGTGGAAAAGCCTCCAACTTGCTGGTTGGAAGATACATCAACAAATTTTATTTAGAACCGGCAAAGCCTTCCAGAGGCACGGCCCTCCTCTCCCTCAACCATCCCGTGAACTACGCCCCATTACCCACTCTTCGAAGCATGTTGCTCTAATTATAGTCCTCCTTCTCATTTCTAGTCCAAATTGATTCATAGCTGAAGTATATTTTTTATTCTTGCTCCAGTACTTTCCTTTAACTTATTTACTTCCCCCCTCCCCCCCCATTTGTACTCCCTTCCAGTATGTTTCTAATTATCAATCAGGATTCTTTTCAGCTTTCATTTTCCTTCCCTCGTCTCCTGTCAGGGCTCCTTGCCAGGACTTTCATCATGCCACCAACTTTTCTGTGGTCCTGGCCAGTTTAGGTTCATCTTTCTCAAGAAACAGTCACTATGAATACCAGCACTGTTCCAGTAGAGATATCACCACTGATATTTCCACTGTCATCACCAGAAAAGCCTCACCTGATCTGTTATCTACCTCTGACCTTCCACAGCTTCATTTAGACAGCGCTCACGGACCAGCCGATACATGTCTTACTCCTCTGTTGCTTTTAACTGCAGAGCTCCCAGCTTACAGGACAAATCCTTACGAGTCCTTCAGTGCACGGCCTTACACTCTGTCATGTATCACCAACGAGAGGTCACTTTTTCAAAGCACAAGCAACTGCATAAACTGCTGTCATTACAGATCAAAAAAAAAAAAACAAACCCCCAACCAACCATAAACCTTAAGAACAAAAGCCCTTATTTCCAATTAAAAAAAAAAAACCAAAACAAAACCCAAACCAAACCAAAAAAAAAGAAACCAACTCGTATCTTTCTCCATTTCTTTCTTCTTCTCTCTGGGAAGCGCCTCTGTCAGGACAAAAAAGACAGAAAATAAGAGGAAACAACCATGTCACCCTCCCTCTACTTGCTTACCTGGGACAAGCGCTCCACGTTCCCCTTCGGGGGCTGCTCGCAATCACTGACCCCACGGCACTGGGGGGTTCTTTGGGAAGAGACTCTCCAGTGCACAATCAACACGGAATGTCCATCGACCCCCAACCCCTCCCAAACCACGACGGCTGTAGGGAGCGCTGAGGGCCAGACCCCACGCTGAAAGCCTCCCCCGCCCCTCTCTCATCTTCTAGGTACACCACTAGTGCACAACACTGGTACAGTACTTATAAAACACACCGAAGCTGGAACAGCTTCATAGTATTACCATACCCGGTTATTAATCACAATCTGAATAAAATGCATGAAAAAGTAAAGGAATTAAGGACATTTACTTTATGAATGAAAAGGTGAAGAAGGAGCCTAATTACAGTTAATTAATTCCTGCACATGGAAAGTAAGTACATTTCCTACTACAGGGCTCCCTCACCTAGCAGAATTCCAGTGTCTGGAAATCAAAGCCAGATCCACCAAGGCTCAAAATGGAAACAAGATGCAATTTTTCAATAAAGAGGGAAGTGCTTTTATCTTCAGTTTCCTTAGGCAGATCTTCCATCACTTGAACCCATTATCCATATCCATTATCACTAACTAATCCTGGATAATTTTCAAAAAGAAAAAATTATAAAAGGGAAAAAGGAAGAGGGAAACAGTGTTTTCAAAGACACAAACAGCAAGCAGAGAGAAGAGGTGGAGAATCAATTCAATCTAGGCAGCTAATTTAAACATCTAAGGCAGGAACCTCAGTTCTTCACATACTCAAGAGAAGAGAATCAGGCTCTAAATTCAGAGCTTTGAATCACCCTGTGGAGGCTCCAGTGACTGTATGTGGCCTTGAGGCTCCCAAATTAGATACCTGAACTTGGATGGGACTACAGCTACTGGCCATCTAATTTTCAGTTAACACTACAGGGATTTGGACACCTAGTATTGCTTTTAATTCTTTGCTTAACTGTAGTGACAACAGTCTTAAGAGTTTTCTCTCGTTTTTGGAGAAGGCGATGCCGTAACTAAAGTACAAGATACTCTGAACCACCTACAAGCTTACAGTCAAAATTTACTATCTGAAGCATGCTATACTCATATACTCGGTATTTCAGCCTCTAAAATTAATATAGATATAGAAAGAGATACATCTTTGCCATAAACATGGACAAAGCAAACTTCATGCCAACAAGATGTGTGCAAACAAAACCACTGAAGTTGTTTTAAAGATATCATCGATGCAAATCACATTGATGACTTTTTTGCAGACAGATTTCATAATTCCTTGTTTCTGTCCTTGGCACATCTATCCTTTTAAATAACTCTTCCATTATTGAAACAACTTAAAAAGCAAGCAAACACCAAACTCTCACCTCTCCCCTGCTAACAAAAACTCTCTTAAGCATAGCAGTTCTTGAAAAACAGTATTAAAGTGACTGAAATTGCACATAACTCTCACTGGACTTTATCTGGTACAGTATATTGTCAGAAAGCAGAAAATGCGGGTTGGTCTCACATTATCTGTAATAAGACAGACAGTCCTTCATTTTAACAAGGTACCACTGCCAATATGAGCCCTGCTGTGTAAAAACCTGATGCAATGATTTTGTTATTTATACAAGTGCAATGAAACCCAGCGAGATTGGATGTGATCGAAGGCACGTTCCAGCAGCTGGCACACGGTGCATATTCATGCAACACCTTCGAGAAGCAGCTTACATCCCACACACCTCGCACCACAGCGGCTACCAGGGCACTGCCCCAGCCCTGCCAGCAGCTGGGCAGTGCAGCCTGAACAAGCAAGCACACACACGGACGTTCAGCCCTGCACACCTATTTCAAAGTGGGAAATCAAGCCATCTCAACAATGGGAAATACTTAAATTTTCCCATCTGCCATCACAAGGCTGATGCAGTGAAGGTGAAGCTGGATGGTTTCTTCACACACAGAGATGCCAATGCTCGTGGGACCCATCCCTCTCCCAAGTCAGTGCAGCACCAGCAAGGGTTAAGCACCATGAACCGACTGGACAAGCAACCCTACAATCCCGAAGTGGGCTCTCTTAATCTCCACGAACGGAGCAACAGGTCAGTTCTCTTTCCTCTCAGCTTCCACGCAGCTCTAAACCTCCTCAGAAGCAGGTGAGTTGCCTACTGTTGTTGCTCTGAAACATGTTTCTAACTGACTTCCCTCAAGAATGTGTCACACTTCAGGCCTTATTTCCATCTGCACCATCTGCGGTCATCTATACGGGGGATCATGAAGTATAGCATAAAGACAAGCAATTAGCTCTGGAATGAAATGGAGCAGACAAACATTGGCTGGCTGGAGGCAGAAAAATCGTGCTGACGACTGCAGGTTCATCTGTATCTTGAGCTCAGTTGAACTTGTGATCCACGATGGCCTCTTGTTAACTTTCTTTCCATCTGGTTGTCTTTGGGAATTCATTTAAAACAAACCCATGATTCCGTCTAAGGTGCTGAGGAAAAGCAGGAGTGCAAACATGAGAAAGCTCAAGCAACTTAGAGAGATGAGCGGAGGAAAAAAGAAATTATCTTTTGTTGCCACCAGATTAAGGTATCTGCGATTGGAAAGATGCTCCATGGGGCGGCCACCCACTTGGAGAAAACCTAGGCTTGAATTTCAGGTGCTGCAAGACATGAGCAATGCCACTAGGCTGCTTGAGTTGCACCAAGAGTGACCCAGCACAGCGAGGAGTGACCAGAGCCATCTCTCTCAGTTTTGGCGGGGACAGCACAAGGACAGCAACGCGGGCAGTTTGCATTTGAAAACTAGTCCTGCCACCAAGAGCAATGTCAAAGAACGTGTCGAGTTACTGTCACGTTCAGGGCTCTGCCTTCTTGGGACCAAATAACTGGAACTGTGGAAATTTTATTTCTTTCAGCTGCCACCACCCCAAGATAGCTCATGACTGAGATCACAGCTGCTCCAAGACAAAAGCTGTTTCGCTTCTAACTGCAGGTGTGCAATTGAGGCACAGCAAATCCCTGAAATAATGGAAGGAAGAACAACAAAGTTAAGTGGAATTACCATCTAATTTTAGGTGGAAGTCATCCACTGACTGGCTGTTTATATTTTATCACAAGATTTTGAGGCTATTACGTGAGTCTCTTAAAAATCTGCTTATTGCCAAAACAGGTAGCCCAGGCCTCATCATTAAGAGGACAGTATGTCTCTTTTCTACATCGGAACCATTAGTTCAGAGCCTGTCAGTCTGTGTTGGCAGTCGTACACCTGATGGTCCTACAACCTCTGGACAACACTTCCCCCACCCTTCAGTGAACAAGATGACAATTTAGCAAGTAAATGCTTTCTGCTGCTACAGCAGAGAAGTTTGATAGCTCTATTAGCCTTGGCACATTAGGTCACAAGAAACACATACCCACCACGACCTGGTGCTTCAGGAGGGACCAAAAGCGCGAAACGGAAGGATTTGGGAATGTCAGCCAGCCCCTTCAAGATGGGTATTTACGAGGACTGTAGTTTTCTCCCACTGCTTTTCATTACAGGACTTCATGTATGTATTTCAGATTCTCCTGCTGAGAACATAGGCAAGCTTCTAACATTAAATTTTCCATAAAGCAGAGTTACAATACAAGGCTAGTGACAAATGCTGGCATCAGGAGCCTGCAGTACTGGTATTCTGTTAGGGTTTTGTAGAGCAATGAACAAAGATGTAGAGAGTAAAATAAAAGTATCTTCTTTCCCCAACTTGTAAGTTTTATTTCTGGAACCTTTAAAACTTGAAACACCGATTAACATTCCTTTGCTGGGCATGCAGATAGCCTTATGTCTTGATACTTCCACATACAAGAATGGCGTAAAACTGTAATACAATATTTGGTTTCAGTCAACATGAGTTATAGCATTCGATTTATTCCTCACAATAAATACAATAAAGCTTATTACCATTGATAAAGTCTCATCTTGTACACCTCAGGGCACCAGTTTGAAAATTTTCATGGTGAAACTCGGCAGTGTCATGCAGTGTAACACAATAACACCATAGCGACGTATCAGTGATGCAGACGCATCATTTTCATCATTTCTGATTCTGACCCCACAACTCTGAACAAAGCTGTAATGTTGCAGTTCACAGCGGGACAAAAAAACCCACAATATCCACAAAATATTATGGAAAACATATCCCACTTCTTTCATTGGCTTTCCACAGTTGAACATTTCATAAAAAAGCCAAATGTTCCAAGATACAGACCACTGAGTTTAACTTCAATACAAGAAAAATTGATAGAAAATATAATAAAGAATAGAATCAGCAGGTGCATTACATACTCGGGAAGAGTCAGAGGTTTTGCAGGCAGCAGTCATGCATAACAAACCTGTTACGCTTCCCTGAAGGAGTTAACAAGCACGTGAATAAGGTGACATGGTATGCAGGGATATGCATGTAGCTGCTGCAGTACATGCGGCTTTTCCCAAACCCTTCAGCAAAGAGTCCAAAGAACCTTAAAAAAAGGTAGGCTATGGTGGGATAGCAAGAAAGGGCATCTTAAGGATCAACAACTAGCAAAAAACCCCAGAAATAAAGGGAAGAATAAAGAATCATTTGTCACGATGATGGGAGGCTGTAAACGCATCATCTCAGCATCTCTGCTGAGACCTGTGCTAGTCCATATACCTATTAATGGTCTGAGAAGGGGAGAGGGAGGTAATGAAGTGCCAAACTACACTGCCAAAACAGAATGATTAAGAGTAGGCAGAATTATAACTGACATGAAAGCTGCAGAAGACTCTCAAGACACTGTGATTGGACAGCAAAATGACAGAGTAAATTAAATGTTAATAAATGTAGAATATTGCACTGAAAAAAAGGAGTACGACTGTCCACACAGACTGACAGGCTCTGAATTAACAGTTCTAATGCAGAAAAGAGATGTAGTCATTACAGACAGTTTTCTGGAAACATCAGCTCAGCAGCAACCAAAAAAAAGCAAATCATTTCAGAACTTTTCAGGAAAAATATCAAGACTGAAATACAAAATACTATTACAGAACAAAATAAATTCATGGTTCATCTGCATCTTAAAAATGCATATATTTCCGGTTATCCGATCTTGAAAAGAAAACAAAGACATGCAACTCTGATGGATCAGAAGAGCAAAATTATTTCTGAACAGTGAAAAAGCCTTATATGTTAAGAATGCACCAGAAGTAGAAATACATTGGGACTCTACAGCTTGAAGAAGAGTCAAACCACCCAGGACTGATACATACCACAGACAGGACGCTGGGCTATGAGAGCCTTTCATCTGACCACCCAATTTGTTCTTGGTTTCTGGTGAGGTAGAGCACATAGTAAGGACAATTTCTACTTTCTTGTGAAGCATTAGTAGGATAAGCTAGAGCATGTTTAGATAAATTGTACTAATTGGGCTGAGATTTGTAAGAAACACTTCTCATTTACATCTGCCCTGGAAGCAAAGATATTTAACAAGCAGTTAACCATTTGGCTCAAAACACGCCATAAAATTTTACCTTTGGTCTTATTAGGGTAACAAATGGGAAATATTGTATGAGGTGTGAAATTATAGAGTAGATTAGATTCAAGTTGCCTTATAAGTCAGAAAAGAAAAAAACCCCTGGAGTCACCTACACCATCTCCCATCCCAAAAGGGCAGATCCAAGTTCAGCCCGACACTGTATTTTCTATTTCCATTTGAAAAGCTGCACCTTCTATTTTTTCTCCTCTACAGGCTGTGAAAAAAAGCAACTTTTGTATATGAAGAGAATACACAGCAAGTACTAAACGCAGTGCTGAACAGACAGATGTCTAAAATACCATGTATCATACAGAGGTTGGGCTAGAACACCCTGAGTCCGTTAGACAATTTATGCTGTTGTAGCCCAGAGATGCAGGTCCAAGCTGGCTGAAAAGCTTGGGGGGCACCAGGAACAAGCTATGAACTCCTGAGCCTGCACAAAGGGAGACATTTGGCTCTTCAGAGCACCAAAACTACCAAAGTATAAAACTTGATTAGAAGTCGTCTAACCAATCCACTATGAGGAACAAGATCAACCCTGAAAGAAGGAGCAAGAAGTCATGGCAGAGGACCCTGCCAGGGTTAAGTCAAAGTCTGTAAGAGAGCACAGCACAGGGTGCTGACACACTGAAGAGGGCTCTCAGTCTAGGACAACCCCACAAGGAGACCCCACCTCTCCTAGGACACACTGGCTGTACAACGCGTACACCCTGCCTCCCTCCTCCAAACTCCTAATTGCAACGTACTTCTATTTCTGACTCAACTATAATATCCGCCACATAAGAAGATGATTGTTAAATATGATACTTAAAATTATTCACCTCTGACTTCACAAAGCTCTTTCAGAAAACACCTGTTAACAGAAAACATCATTACTGTAACACTCAGGAATTTGTGTGTAGGTGCTTTTTGTCTAAACCAGTAAATAAAATGCCCACCTTCAAAATTATTTTCAACGTGTGAAATTCAAGCATGTAACAGCATGTAACATCAGCCTGCAAAAGGGTCCGTGCCATAACTGTCAGAGAGGTACCAACCTGGGCAGAGGAATTCAGAAGTGCCTGTTGCTCGGCAGGCGAAGAGCTCCGCTGCTGAAGTCAGGCAGGCAGAAGGGGAACAAAGAGAACAGGATAAAAGAAGGATATCGACCAAATTGGTTTTTCAGACAATTCAACCAATACATCAAATCTTTTATTCACACCTTCAAAAATCATCATCTCTTGGTAATTCATTACTGCATCCCTGACTGTTCCCAGTATTTTCGTTGACACCAGTGGCAGTAGGATTGGCCTCTTCCCTACTAGCTAACTCAAACCTATAACTTGCTCTTGAATATCTCACTCAGATCTAATATCTCCTTTTACGTATCCATTTCTGGCAAAGCATAAAATAATCAACCTATCATCAAAGCGCTGCAGTTTCATCATTACCCCCCCCAAAATTAATCATGTTTCAGAACATGCAAGGCAAGCCTTTTGTAGCACACACTGTTAAGCAGGAACAGATAGAAGCGTATTTCCCATTGCCTACACTGAAACAGTAATACAGCTAATGATTTTCTACAAAATGCCAGCGCAAGCTCTGTGAACAAAACCGCAAAATAATTCAGCTATTCAGGACCAACGTGTAAGCAGAAAACTGAGCTATACTCTGTAAGGGCTATGAATCTTCTTTGGCCTTACTGAAACAAAATAAAAAGTAGTCAGGTTAATTAAGGTATAATTCTTGCTCCAAAGTTTATTTTGGATTCACTTCAAGTCATGTATGCTAAAAGATGAAATTTGGAAGTTGGAATATCTGTAAACTTGATAGTCCAAAACTGCTAAAATTCAGGGTTACTGTTTTACCTGAGTGACACTAACAGTGAATTTTATCCTCCTTCAGACAGATAGCATAAGGTAGAAAATCCACTTACATCCCGTTTATATCCATAAAATAAGTTGCAAGAGGAGCAAAGCTGCCCATGCTGACATTCCAAAAAAAGTTTATGCTTTCTGCATAAACAATTTTGTAATTCATATATACATATATATATAAAAACAGAGATGTACAGGTTATTTTTTAAGTCATGGAAAGGCTCTCATACTCCACGCCATGGCTATGCATTTTGTACACATGCATGGTCAAAACTAACTCTCAGTATAGCTGAAGCTTCACTCCCCAACTCCGCTCTTCAATTGTCACACTTCCAACAGTCTAAAAGTCAGAATAAAAACTGGGGGTTGCTGCAACGCACAGTTTTGAAAGACTTCAAAAAGTTACTGGAGCAAGACAAACTGCACAAGATTCTTCTATAAGAAGTCAGGCTAGCAGCAGTCCAATAGCTCAAAACAGCTCCCATTTAATTAGCTATTTGCTATGTATAAGAGAGGCTGTAGGAAGTGCCCAGCGCTGCATCCTCATTTGTGCTTTGCTGTGATCCATATAGCAGCAATTCAGTCCTGAGCGAAACAGCTCATTATCCGGCAGAGATGAACTCTCCTCAGGAGAGAGCTGTTTCTCCTGCTGTTAACAGCATCAGCTCGACGCGATTGCCCCCACCGCCCACTCCTAGCCAAGCACAGCCGATACGTGAAGGCGATACAGGCGGTCTGTGCACTGGGAAGGACCTGGCAGAGCCGGGCTGGAAGCACGGATGGACATTGGTCTCTAACAGTGCAGCAGAGCTAGCTGTACCTGGGGGCAGGAATGGAAATGCAGGCTCTCCATAACCTTGGGAGCAAACTCAGGGCTGGCTCTGGTTTGAATTTGTTTTTACAAGCCAGGGCAGAAGATGGGAGAGCCTCCCCCCGGAGGCTGACTGTCCTCCCTGGCTCACAGGCACCTCCAAACAATGCTCTTTTTGCTTCCCGAGTAGCACATTCCACATTTGCCAGTTGGGCACGTTTCCCTGTCTAAAAGAGGGTTAAGACCCTTATCGTCATCCTCTGCAGACTCTCGGCTCATGCTTTAAAAGAACACTTCCATTTATTGAGAAAGCGTCCAGTGCAGAGTCGGGTCATGCCCTTTGATCAAGCAGGGGAGAGCGTTTGGAGCCCCACTCCACTTAAACCGCCTCACGCTACCAGGGCTTCATCTGCTCTACCTACTAAAAGCCTCAGCAAATGGCACCTCTGATTTAAGTGGTGTAGGAGCACTAATACTCCCTGCTCTGAAGCACACAGCCCTGAAGCAGACCATGTCACCCGCTGGGTCGGTGGCAGACAGGGACGAGCCGGGTCCCCACAACACTGCCTTATTCAATCCCATTGCAGGAACTTCCCACCGTTTCCTTCCCCTTCATGCTTATCATCTTGCTTTTATCTGGCAGCGTTTTAACAGCTGTTTTCTCATCACATTAAACTGACATCTCTGACAAAAAACAAATGTCTAATTCTCCTCGATTTCCGCACATTATGCTACAGGGCAGCAAATCTCTACTGAACCGTGCTGTCTGTTTGCCTGAGCACAGATTTTACTCTTTAACCAAATAGCTTTCCCATCCTCAAAAATATCAACTGAAAAAAAAAAAAACGCAGTGACAATCTTTTGCTCAAAGTTTCCCCCCAAAAAATAGCAGGCCAGCCCTCCAGCTAGCGGCACAACTGGCACAGTGCCGGGGAAGTCGATGGAGCTATGCTGATTTACGACAGTTAAAGATCTGGCCTGGAGATGAGTCATGAGGATTACTTGCTGCTTGAATTTCAACTAATTCAAGGGGTTTGGTTTTGGTTTTCTCCGTTTTGTTTATCTCTGGATGTGCAGTAAAGCTTCAATCACTAAAAGCCCACTCCAGCATTTCTTCCTAAATACTCAGCTTTCCTGCATATTTAGGAAGCACTTGGATCTATGAGATTTTTTAGGCATGCTGCTTCTTGGATTTGGACACATCTTTTCGAGCACAGCCACCTACTCTGCCATCTGAAATAGTCCATTAATCTACAGATTGAGGCAGCTACTTTTGATCAAGAGGTGAAAAATCACGGCTTAGCTCTGAGCTTTAAAACGAGAAGAGCAAAAAAAAAAATTCAAGCAGGGAGGGAGGCTTTGGGACTCCTTCCCCCGCCGTCAGTCAGGGCGATGTGCTCTGGCCGCTGGCGCTGCGGGGTGCCGGGTGCCATACGCTCTGCTCTCCCTCTGCTGCGCAACCCAAGCACTACAGAGTCACAAAGCTGCCTCGCAGCAAGAGCCCTTTGAGTCCTGTCAGTATCGCAAGGAACAAACTTTATTTCTCAGGCTAACCTCAGAAGAAAGGAAAAACGGCCACGGAGATCTGCTCAGCCCCGCGCTCCCCCCTCCCCGCAAAGACGCGCACCAAGCCAGGCCCAGCGGCCGCCGCGGCCCAACCCCG
>NW_009224097.1:0-316 GCF_000690835.1 Fulmarus glacialis | reverse complement strand
ACTGTCGCAGCCCCACAGAGAGCAGAGTTGTTTACTCTGCGGGTGTGCGACTTTCCCCTCCGTCCCCGCAGGCAGCACTGCCAGCCCCGGCTCTGGCCTTTCACCCTCCCGCCCCGCACTCGACGCCGGGTGCTGTTGACCGCAGCATGTGGGACCTGGCAGAGCCCAACTTCCCCGTGCCCCCCTCAGCCAGCCCAGCAGTCCCTGGGGATGTCCCAGCTCCAGGAGCTCTCCTGCTCCGCTCCCTTCCCTGTTGTCGGGTTTTAATAATCATTTGCTTGCACAATATGGGAAATGGTTGCAACAGCTCCAGGGC
>NW_009224096.1:1928-11196 GCF_000690835.1 Fulmarus glacialis | reverse complement strand
AGAAGGAAGAAAAGAGATTCCTCCAGGTGTTCACAGGAGCTTCATGGGGCTGAGATACAAGGGAGCTGTAGGAGCCACCTGGATGATGCTACCCGTGGTCCCAGCTCACCAGGAGCCGGGGGTTGCATCCCACACACACCAATGCACCCCTTGCTCAGCTGGCGGGGATGGGGTTTGCTATGCCCCAGGGACAGGGGCAGCCCTTCTTCCCCACCGGCAGTGCCGGTGTGTCTGTCCTGGCCTCAGGGCAGGGACATCTCAAGGTCTATTCAGCTGAAGCATCATGCGGTGAGGCAGGAGGAGCCATGCTGAGCCACAGGGCAGCACCCACCCGTGCCAAGGGGCTGTGCGTGCCCAGGGGATGGACACCGGCCGATGGACCGGTGATGAACATCACTCAGGAAGATCCAACCCTGGTGCAGGGTCAAGCTTTCCCTTGAAAAAGCGGACTTGAGTAGGAATGAGGGACCTGCGTTTCTAGCTCTGCTGCCTTGTTGGTGTGTCCAGTCTCCCAAAGCACAGGGAGAGACCTGCTTGTGCTCGCCCCACAGCTCCTCCACCCCACGCGGGTCCGGCCGAGCCCCATGCACAGCTCCGCGCGGCGAGGCAAGGCTCTCTGAATGCAAATTTCATTTCTGAGCCACTGGCGCTGTTTCAAGAGCCGGCAGCCTCCGAGCCCTTCTCGGTGTTACATATGTAACAGCCTCATTGAACTTGACATGTCAAATTCAGGCCATTTGTGCAAAATCTCCCTTTAATAATACCGTTTCATTTCGCTCAAATGAGACTTGAATGCATGTAAAATGGAAAAGGATATTTAAGCGCTAACATTAGGCAGATGTCTTGCCAGAGGCCGATTGAATATATGAGATTTTGAAGTGCTTAACACGTTTTCGGTGCTCCCTCTTAGAATGTGTCACCTGGCTTTCTTTTTTCTCCCCCTCCTTTCTTTTTTCCCCCCACTCTTTAAGTGAAGGGTATAAATTGAAAGAAAACAAAACTACAAGCCTTGGTTTTATGGGGTTTAACTCTTGCCAGGCAAGACTGTTGGTATTCCTCCTCCAAAGAGGAATTACCTAGTAGCTCACCTTTGCAGAGCACAAGCACAAAGCAGCAGAGAGCGGGAGGCGGGCGAGCGGCAGCCCCACGCGCTGTGCAGAAGAGGTGCTCTCCTTGCTCTGCGTGTACAGCTCGGAGAGCAAAAGGTGCCGATCCCCAGCTGAGCAGCTAAGTGCCACCAAGGTAAAAATGAGAAGTAATAACAGCAACCCTCTGTGTACGCCGATGCCCTGTGCCCCAGCCAGGCTGGTCGCTGCAGAATACATGAATATTCCTGGCTTGTGTGCATGAAGCTTATCTGTGCACTAGATGCAGGTCTCCTATCCTCACTTGATTTATATTCACCTGTTTTACACCTCATCCGTATTAAAGGCTTGCAATAAAGCACACTGAAATGTGAGACTCTTTCTGGAGCTGTCAATGCCCCAACTCCAAGCTTCGGCTGGTGCTTTGGCTGCAGATGCGTTTCCCCAGCCCAGGGCCACCGGGGGAGTGCAGGCAGGCACAGCGTTCAAGAGCAGCACCCATGGGTGTCCCTGAGGACAGGCACACACACACATTCCCATGTGCATACGAGAGTATCATTGCGTATACCACTGCAGGGAAATATGGAGGTGGCAGCGCGCAGGGGGACCCTTAAACCCTGCCTGCTGCTCCCCAGGCAGTGACCGGAGAGGACAACCTGCTGGTGATGGGGGAGGCTGGGTGGAGAAGGGGCAGGTCTGGGGCTATGGTTTGAGTTTGGGGTGGGAGGGAAGATGAGTTTGAGGAGAGAAGAAGAATAAAGGAGGCAGTAGGAGCTATGGAGCCTGCCTCAGTTGATGGTCCCCAATGGGTCCACAGTGCTTTCTAGAGTTTGGGGAAGAGGCATTTATTGGCCATTTAAAAAACATTAGGAAGTCACATTACAAATATTACAGTTGCTGAGTCCAGCACTTGAAGGCTGTGAATGTGCCTTTGGATGCAGTAGTTTTAATAACCTGATGCTCTGTTCTTGAATGTGCAGTGCTCTTTTTAAAAAATTTATTTGACAGGGGGCATTTTTATTTCCCTGTGTGACAGCTAGCAGATTCTTCCCTGCATTACCAGCAGCAAACCTATGCTTCAGAGCTGTGATTTCACCTCCCCAAAAGGGTGAGGTGTATCATTATAGCTGGGGAATGGTCCAGAGGATGGAGCAGTGAGTTGGACCATGCCGGCTCTCTTCCTGCTTTTGCAGCTGAAGGACGGCGCGAGCTCAGACAGGACTATCTATCCCTTATTTAAAGGGGTTTCTAAGCTTAGCAGATGTAGCCAGCAGTAACCCTCATGCCATGTTGTAGTATTACCTGTGCCTGTGCTATGGAATCTGGGGGCTGGGCATGGTGGTGCCACAGCCGCCCGGGGTGCTCAGCGGGTGCCTCCGGGGATGGACGTGCTTGGGTGGGCAGGTGGGGGATGCTGCTGCTCTCGCAGTGCCCCATGGCTGTGCAAACTCTCCCCTTCTTCACTTCTCTTCCTTTCTTCCCTCCGCATTGAATGCTTAATCTGAGCATATTTGTGTTTTGAAGCCCATGCCCACGTGTTGGCTGTTCCCAGCCTGGGCTAGCAGCTCTCACTGCTCCTTGCCACAGCACTGGGAGCGTGGGGAGACATCCCTGTGCACCCAGCATCTCAGGAGCTACTGATTCCCCCTAATGACCTTTCTGGTGTGTCCAGGAATAATTTCTCTTACGATTCTCTGATTACGAAGCATTTCCCAGAACACAGAGGGCACCGGGGTCTCTCACCTTGGTGCAAACGGAAAGTGCTGCGGGCTGTTTTCTGGTGACCTCAAAGATGCTGTCACAAAGAGGGAAGCAAATAGTGTCAGGGCAGAGCAAGATGCAGTGGGAAGGCCTGTTTCAAAGCAGGTGAAATGCCCAGACGGGGGATTTAGCCTGACTCTTGGAGCCAGCTTTGATTCATGTCAGAGGAAAAGAGCCAACCATGGGACTGTGGCAGCTCCAGCTCCCATAGCAGCTCTCAGTGCACTTCTGCCCAGGCTTAAATCTTCCTTCGGCATCCCTCTGAAGCTTCTTCTTCCTCGTTTGCACGTGTGCTCTTTTCCTCTCACCTCTCCTCCCTCCCTTGGCAGCTGAGGTGGAAGCAGAAAGTGCTGCCTCAGTTCCTGGCACCGCACTGAGCATCTTCGCCCTGCTGTGGGGGCTTCAGCTCCAGGTTTCTTTATGTAGAGAGGCACGGCAGTAGCTCTCTTTGGGGGACAGAGGCAGCTCCGGGCCTGATGGGATAAGGAATGAGGAGGAAGCTGGCAATATAGCTAAAACATGAAGGCTGTGGGACCTTGGGAGATGGCCTGGTCATCCAGGCAGGGTCGCTGTCCTTGAGAGATTTCTCCAGGCTTCTGGAGACGCATCTTGGATTTCACATCCTTTCACAGGTTGCTTTCCCAGTGTTTTGTGGTCTTTCTGATTAAAGTCACCCCATGCTAACCCCCCGGAGTCTGCACCGGAGACTCCTGCTGATGGACGAGGAGAGAAGGACACCAGCCCTGTGGTCCCTGCACGCCCAAAGGACAGGGGCTTTCTGTGTTACTCCTGGTCAGGATAAGGACCCAGAGCAAGTTCTGAGACGTGGCTCTGACCCCTCTGCTGCTCAGGAAACCCTGTGTTTAAATACGGCTGCTCCTCACACTGCCCCAGGCAAGGGTTTGCTTCATTTCAGCGGGATCTGCTGGGCGCTGTGTGGTCCCAAAGGGCCCTTTGGAGGAGACCTTCCCGGGGCCAGCACGGGCGGCTGCTCTGGGAAGGGCGAGCGGCCGCGCTGCCAGGTCCAGCAGGATAAATAGAGTGTGTAAAACCCGAATTAGCTCTGTTGTCATGTGTCACATCAGGGTCACGGCTCTCACCTCAGGTCTCCTCAATTTATGCCTGGGGACTTTAACTTGATGGTCAGGTACTTTCCCTCCGGACTTCTTGTGCAGCGAATGCTGCAGGTCCCCCGGCCTCTGAATGAATGAGATTAGAGACGTTTTTGAGCGAGAAGTGTTTTTTTTCCAAAGCCACAGTGAAATACATGCTGATTCCCTTCCTTGCATGCGGTAGACACCTGAGAGTGCTCCAGAGAGGGCAAGGAGCACTGGCCAACAAGTGAGATTGCAGCCAGGGAAAAGCAGGCATTGCAGCCTCCTGCTCCTCAACTTCTGTCTTTTCTTCGTTCTTTTCCCCTCTTCTTTTTCCGCCTTCTTCTTTTCCTTTCTTCCCTTTCTCCCCCTCTTCTTCCCCCTCCCTCCCTCTCTCCCCACCCCCCTGGTATCAAAGCGACATCTCCAAGCCAAGTACTTTTAATTTCGCCCGTGGCCCTTGCTGACACGGTGGATATGCACAGCAAGTTAAATTCCCGCCTGATCAATAAAGTAGAAGCAGTGTGTCCGACTGGTCGATATTTTTTTATCTGTCTTCAGCCCAGTCCTGCTGATGACAGCCCCCTGCGCTTCAGCAAAGGCACTCAAGGGCATCGGGCTTTGGCAACACAGCTCTTTTTTTATTTAAATTAAAAAAAAAACCCAGATGCCTACAAAAAAAAAAAGTTCACGGAGTTTGGCCTTTGCTTAATAACATTTTATGATTTATCTTAATTTTTAATTGAAAAAAATTTGCGAATTAATTGATTTCTGGGACTTGCCAATTAACATTGTAATTGGGTGCATGATAAATTTCGAGGGAGCATCATTTTTCTCCCTCTCCCCCTTGTCACCGAGAAGGGGAATCGCGAGGGCAGCCGCTTCCTATCCGTACGCCCCCCGCTCCTTCCCGAGGTGCCGCTGCCCTCCTCCCCCCTTGCTACTGTATCTTAAAGAAGGAACAAGAAAGCTAATAAAGTCGTGTTATTAGAGTCTCGCCAGAGGTGACCCCTCAAGGCATAAATCCAGGCCGGGGAGATGGTGGGGACAGGTACTATTAAGTGCCTGACAGTGCTTTGCGAGGCGGGACTGGGTACCTCCCCTGCGGCACCCTCTCCCTGGGCCACGGGGAAGGCGGCCGGCCAGCCCGGGGCTCCCCGGGGCTTTCCCGGAGAGCCCTGGCACCCCCCAAGGTGTTCAACCGAGCAGTTCATTACCTGTGATGTCTCCCCGATGCTCTGCCCATGAGCCCAGCTGCTCCAGGGAGAGACCCCACCCCAGCACCGAGCATCCGGGTACCCGAACGGCCGCTTCCCGCAGCGCGTGCAGCGTCCACGGTTCGCCCCGCAGCCAACGTCCCCCAGCAAATCCTGCTGGGGCAGGGCCGGTGCTTGGGAGCTGCCGCTTTGCTCCGGGGGCTGGAGCACAGGAGGGGTCGTCTCCACCCTGCTTTGCCCTGAGCCCCCAGGGAGCGGGTCCTGCCCCACGGCAGCAGCAGGGCATCCCATGCCACCCCACAGCAGAGGTGTTCAGTGTGGGACCTCAGCTCCGGGGTCATGGGTGTCCAGATTCAGGCACGGACACATCTCCAGGTGCGTGGGAAGTGGCATCACCTAACGCTTTCTCCAGCAGTGTGACTCCTGCCAGATTTAAATTAAACACACTCCGTTACTGGAGAAACCCGCCTGGAAGTGTCAGCTTCTCGGTGATACCCGAGCAGGGCGCAGGTTCAGTGTGGGACCTCAGCTCCGGGGTCATGGGTGTCCAGATTCAGGCACGGACACATCTCCAGGTGCGTGGGAAGTGGCATCACCTAACGCTTTCTCCAGCAGTGTGACTCCTGCCAGATTTAAATTAAACACACTCCGTTACTGGAGAAACCCGCCTGGAAGTGTCAGCTTCTCGGTGATACCCGAGCAGGGCGCAGGGCCACCTGCCACCAAGAGGCAGGGTCACATCCCCACGTGGGGTGCGGAGAAGTGGGTGAGCTGGCTGCTGCCGAAAAGAGGAAAGAGCGTTGTGCCGGGGCAGGGAGAGAGAGCAAGCCACACCTGGGGGGACTGAGATGGAGAGTGAAAATACCCAGTAAATTCAAGAGTGCCCGGTGTCTCTAGTGGTTCTCCCACCCACTTCACATGCTGGTATGGATCACCTCATCGCAGTCAGCTCAGGTGTCGCACGCACTCTCTAAAGCCCATGAGCTTGGATTGGGCTTCGCTGTGCTGTCCTGCCGCCCCCGCCACAACCCAGTGTGCGCAGGGGGTGAAGGATGCCAGCCCGGGTGGGAGGTCCCGGGCTTCCCCGGCAGAGCCCTGGCTCTCCCCACTGGCCGGGATGCCAGAAAGGCCAGGAGCAGCCCAGCTCCGCGCCCACCGGTGTCAGTGGCGGGGAACCGTTGGGGAACGGAGGGAAATTTATGAGGAGAGGAGTCTGTTTATTATCTAGCAAATGTGGTGCTGCTGATACCGTGGATTTATCCTCTTTCATCCCCCCTCTGATTTGTGTCCCTGCCCCTTGCTGTGGCAGATTAATCATGGACAGAAAGGGAAGAGAGACCCTCCAGCTTCCTCCCATGCACTCAGAGGGTGGCAATGGCAGCAGCCTGGACCCTTCGTCCACGGCTTCTCCAGCAGAGAGAGCACAAGCCATCCAGCCGCCTGTCCCGCTTAGAGATGCCCCATTCCTCCCCTCCCATGGCAGGCCCCAGGGGAGGCAGAGGGTGCTGCCCATAATCCATGGGTGAGAGCACTTCTCATGGGTCAGGGCTTCCAGAGTAGTACAGCAGGTAAGAAAATTTGTGGGTTATGTATCCCCTCGCTCAAGCAGTGCCATGAAAGTGCTGTGAACGTTCCTTGAAGTGCCTCCAGACCCGCGGTACCCACAGCCCGTTCCCTGACTCCAGGCCTGGGGTTTGGGACCTCAGCAGGCAAAGCCTTCCTCTGCCCCTGACTCCCAGGGCAGCAGGAGCCCTGGGAAGGGATGCATGGAAACCCAAGGGTGAGAAATAAATCTTAGGTCAGTTATTTGCCCTTAAGCAACGCATGCCTCCTGCAGAGCCTCTTCTGAACTGCCACGTGAGCTGGGAATAATTAAACAGCCATTACAGCCACGGTAGCAAAGAGCCCCCCAGATCAATCTAATGCATGACCTTTCCCTCCGACTTTTCTCTTTATTTTTCCAGCCACCTCCTTTTCAAATAGTGGGAGAGAAAGGAAACAATCCTCCCACCCCAGCCTCCTGCTTCGCCCCGCACATGTGGACCATCCCATCCTCACCCAGAAACCTGTCGCCCGCTCTCAGCCGGGGCTCCCCGCAGGGGGTACCAGGGGTTGATAAAGAAAAACCCCAGCAGGGGAGAAAGAGCCAGGGGTGCGAACAGGACAGAGCAAATGGGGAATTTTAGCGTGGTCAGGTCATGCCTCAGTGTTTTATGATCCTGCTGCATTTCTGCTGCAGCATCATCTCTTTGGGGGAGGCGGGTGGCTGCCCTGTGGGGTCACGTTTGTCACAGCTGACCGCGTTGGGCACTGTGGTCTCACAAATACGGACTGGGGGAACATTTGGGAAGCACGGCTGGGACTGTGGGTGTGGAGTGTTTCTAGTCCTGACTCCAGCATCTTTGGCAATTTTTACCATCACTCAGCCCCTTTCCCCGTCATTGGATGCAGGAGATCTACTCAGCACTCGGAGCAGGTGCTGCTAGTGGAGCCACGGCAGGTTAAAAATCCTGGCGTGCTTCCTTGACGGCACAGATCACTCTGGGGGCTGTCACCTGCAGCTAGGTAAGGATTTTGCCTCATGTAGTTTTAAAAAAAAAAAAATCATCAAACTCCCATTTCCTTATTTAGGCTTCAAGTGACACTTCCACTTATTTAAGCTGGCGTTCACAAAAATCCAATTCCCTCTCTACCCAGCGACTGCTTATTTACAGCTGGTGTTCCCATCCACACGGCTCTGCAGGCAGCTTGCTCCGCTGCCGGGGCTCCCGTCCCAAGGCTGCGTGTTTGAGCCACAAGTCCC
This sequence comes from Fulmarus glacialis, assembly GCF_000690835.1. Taxonomy (NCBI): domain Eukaryota; kingdom Metazoa; phylum Chordata; class Aves; order Procellariiformes; family Procellariidae; genus Fulmarus; species Fulmarus glacialis. The sequence continues at coordinate 3,236 of NW_009224096.1, read as the reverse complement.
ACAGCTAAAAATAAATTGTTTCCACTAGATTTTTTTTTTTTTTTTTTTAAGACATACATCAGTTGGCCACGGTTTGTAGAAACCTTTTGGCTTTGCAGGGTCCCATGTGGGAGCTGCATGTGCTCTGGCTGGTGCCCATCAAACTCAGAGGGCTGCTGAGAGTTGTTCTGTGGAAGAGTTGCAGGGCTGGAAGACACCAGCTGCACGGCAGCAGCCCTCTTACCGCCTCTTTAAACCTCTTCTGGCTGCAATGTCATTAAGGGACGAGCACAAACAACTGTAGCTGCCTGAGCTCAAGGAACTTCTTCTCTTGCAGTTGTTATTAATTACGGTGAGGGGAGTGTGGCCGGGGGGGTGGCTGCCGTGCCAGGTGCGGAGCTCAGCCTTTCCTTGACGGATGCTCTTCATAAGCCCTGCCTTGCCCTGGGTGGGGGCTCTGCAGAAATCACGTTTGAACATGCTTGGGGAGCCCAAGCGGCTGCAGTAGGCTGAAGCACGGTTGTCGGGGCTGTTCCTGGCCCTGTTGTTGCTGCGCTGAGACTTCAGGCAAGTCCTGTCACCGCTCTGTGCCCAAATTGTCCCTCTGAGCACATCTCTATCTCTCCATCTCCTTACATTGGCAAACATTTGAGCTGTAGCTACAATTACAACAGAGCTTTCCAAGCCTTGCTCCAGGATAATGTGGTGATGCCCCGGTGCCGGCGCAGTCAGTGCTGTGCTGCGGTGAGGGCGGAGGAGGAGGGCTCCTGCCCTCCTTCCCTGGGGCAGCTGCCTGGTACCAGGCTTCTGCCTGGGCTGGGGGCTCAGCAAGAGCCCTGCCTGCATCTGGTGGGCTCTGGGCACCAAGAGCACACCCTGGGTCGTGGTCCTCTGCCTGGCTGACACGGCATCTCCTGTGGGGAGCACGGGTAGAGAAACCCCAAGACTGTGGGTAAGGAGGGCACGTATTTGGCATGCTGAACTGCCCTTTGGGACATCATGACTGAAGTGTTGGGTCTGAACAGCCCCTTGGGGCTCTCTCAGGGAGATGTCAGGGGATTCTCAGTTGCATTTGGGGATGCTCCTAACCAAATCGCTGCCTAGCGTTGAAAGACATCTGCATGTCTGCCATATAGCTTGAGTCTTGCTTTCATTGTGGAGGCCCTCCCTGAGAGTAAATGTTCCCCTTAAAGCTGATGTGCCCTAATATAGAGGAGCGATGGGTCCGCAGCAAGTGCCCCTGGGCACGTGGGGACCTGACGTGCAGCTCCCATTGTCGGGTGACAAAGGCAGAGCCCTCCAGCAGCACCAGAGCAGGGACCTTATTTT
>NW_009224096.1:332-1898 GCF_000690835.1 Fulmarus glacialis | reverse complement strand
AGGAATGCACTGCCAGAGCTGGTGCTGCAGCCCCGAGAAAGGGAACCAGCGAGGAAGCAGCCTCGTATCGCTTGGAAATGCAAAGCTGTAGGGAGAGAGAGAAGGAGGCTGCCCAAATCGCTGGGTCTTTCCAGGGCATTTCTTGTCTTCTTTGGTACTTTGGGGGGGGTTGCATAAAAGGGAAAGAAGTTGTTTTGCTGTAATGAACTAGATAAACAATTCCCCAAATAGATTAAAACTAACTGTAACTTATAAAAGTGGGTAGTAATTATATTTTATTAGCTAGCAAAACACCATTTTTTTATTTCGTAGGATAATTCTGTGTAAATCACCTTAATTAGAAGTGTCAGACGAGCCCGTGAATATTGTACTTAGTAACTAATTTCCTATGTACAGGTTATAATTTAAAACACATGGATCACTCGCCGAGTGGAAATATGCTAGCCATGAAATAATGTGGGGAGTGTTGGGGTTATTACTATGTAAATGTGTAATCATTTCAGACCACTGCAGCCTGGCTGGGTGATTAAAGAGAATCCCAAGGTCTCCAAAGATTGTGCTCTCTGCAAGGGCCTAGAGCGAAAAAACTTTAAAAGGCACCGAAAAGTGTTTGAACTTTAAAGGTCTTGATTTCCCTTTTACCATTTTTAATTTGTCTGCGGTGTTTATGGAGGGGAAGGTTTCTCTTTGCTGATGGCCTTTCGATTCTTAGCCCGCTGCCAGCATCCTTAAGAGGCGCGGGGGGCTGCAGCCGCTGTGATTCAGGGGGTTGGTTAGCGGGTGAAGGAAAGCACCCTTAATTTGCAGGGTCTTGCGACTCGGATGACCAGGGCTTGTGCCCATTCCTGACCCGTCTCTGGAAATAAATAAAAACAAATTGCAAACTCTTACTAGCAATAGAGCGGGGTTAAATTGCAAGGAGCAGGGTGGTTCTTAATAATCCTCCAAATGAAGAATAAAATAACTTGGCAGAGTTTATCTAAATCAGTTCCCTTCCCCATCAGTCCCAACGGCAGAGCCTTGGCCTTTCAGCTGACCAGAGAGACTCTCGTCCTGAAAACTGCAGTTTCCTGGCGCTAACACCATTTTTGGGAGGAATTAATGAGATTCTTCCTCTTTTCCTCAAAAAGGAATAATTTTAAACACCTTTAACAAGAAAAGAGAGGAAATTAGTTGGGGTTTTTTAACCTGGCGTTTGGATTATAAAAGTAAAAAAAAGTTGTTTCATACTTTGGGCAATTGAGAAATTCAAGGTAGCGCTGGAGGGCTGGAAATCCGTCCCGTCGGGGCTGCATCTCCGGGGGCAGCGGGGACTGACTCTGCTTCCCGCCGCCTCCCGAGAGCGGGGGGGTAGAGCTGGGGCAGGGGAGGCATCCTGCACCCCCCAGCAAGCATCCGGCAAGGGGGACTGCAAGGGAGGCGATGCCCCAGCCCTTCGATCGGTGGTCCCCAGAAACCACAGCCACTTGCTCCGGGAGCGGAGCTGCGGCGTTGGGGGTGACCTGATGGCGATGGATAACTGCGTGGTTCCCCCTGTTTCTGGGTGGGGGGCGAGGGCAGTGGCAC
>NW_009224096.1:0-301 GCF_000690835.1 Fulmarus glacialis | reverse complement strand
GTGGGCCTTAGCCCCGGGAGAAAACACCTTCCTCCATCCCTGCTCATTTCATAACACCCAGCCATCTGCCAAATCAAGGCAGATTAAAGCCAGCCAAATTCAATTTCTCCCCGCTGCCACTGCAGCTCGGCATCTGGGGCTAAAGTGTCCCCGACAAAGCGAACATGACAGGCACATTGCTTTTTTGTCACATCTAGTACCGTGTTGATCTTCTAAAAGTCTCATAAAAATTTATTGATGTCTCCCATATTGCTGTGATTGAGAAGAAAGGAGCGCGGGTGTGCGGAGCCGGGCGCGCGCA
>NW_009224095.1:5980-6834 GCF_000690835.1 Fulmarus glacialis | reverse complement strand
TGCCAGAGCGTCCTGCCACCTCCGCCGTTCTGCTTCTTGCAGGGGGGTCTCGAGAATAACAGCATGGCAGAAACAGCCCCAAAGCACCGAGATGGGCAGCGGGGTATTCCAGGGACACCCGGCCGGGCTGCTCGAGGGACAGCCGGAGACCATCCCATGAAGGGGCATCACTGCAGGGACGTTTCAGAAACACCCCCCGGACAGCTCAGGGACGAACCGCACGTGGCGGCACACAGCCCTGCGATGGCTGCAATGCACCCCGGGGCGACGACCCCAATGGAAACCCACCGCCAGTGCTGCCCACCCCACACAGCAGTGCCACCGCCCCAGGGACACCAGCAAAACCCCCCGTAAGCCAAACCAGCCCAGGGAGTTGGTTTACGGGATCTATTCCTTGGGAGCTTTCATGGGAAAAAAACGCATTATGCATCGCAGGTGAGCAGGCGCTCTGCAACGGGGTGGTGGAAAACAACCTTTCACCACTAAAGTCACGCGAATCGTGGCTTGAATATGATTGCAGAGGCACGCGGGGCTGCCTCCATCCCACCCCAACGCTGACCGTGCCGGCGCCCGTTTGCCATGCGTGCGGCTTCCCCAGGCAGGAGCTGGGCAGGGCAGGGAGCAAGGACCTTGGCAAAAACCCAACCAAACCTTGCATTTGCTGGAAGGAAGCCTGGGCTCGCCGAGCTAAGAGCTCCTGCTTGTTTATACCTCGGATTGTAGCAACCGTTATTTTAGGGGGAGGCCGTGTCCAGCGCAAGCCGCTGCCTGGGCAAAGCCCAGCGGCACAGCCCTGAGCTGCTCCTTCGCAGGGTGCTCCCCCGGGGAGCGGGGCTGGGGGGTTTGCAGCAGGG
>NW_009224095.1:4159-5909 GCF_000690835.1 Fulmarus glacialis | reverse complement strand
TGTAACACCAATAAACCCGCCCAGCAGCCGCAGCCCAGCAGCCGCACAGCCCGCCCTGAGCTTGCCCCTCGGAGGCAAGCCGTGCCGCTAAGCCATAATAACTGGATTAGGATCGGAGAGCAGAAAAATGCCAGCAAACTGGAAGAGAGCTTAGGATGACAAAAGTGACCCCTTCCGCGGCCGGGCTGCTGCGGGCAGAAGAGCCCCGGGGCTCCCGGAGCCAGCGTGTGGGGTGCACAAAGGTCCCCCCATGGCTTCGGCGGTCCATGACAGCCACTGAGCCTAACCCTTTGCATCTGCACTTTTTCTGGAGTTGATGCCCAACTTAGCAAAATGAAAGCAAAAAATCCATTTGGATAAAGGTGAGAGCAGAGCCAGGAGCGGAGAGGAATCCCCTAGAAACATCCCGAATTCAGGGGTGGCATTGCAAGCATGAGGCACCATAAGTGACGCTAAATAAAGTGTGAAATGGAGACGAGGTGGGCAACACTGAGGACGAGATAAATTCCTTCTTTCCAACACAACTGCCCGTGGGGGCTGCCAGGCTTGGCCACTTGTCCTGTAAACAAAAAGGCACCCACTCCTACGTGGAGTGACACCTCCCAGCACCCGTGGGCTGCTCACCCCCTCCATCCTCCAGGATTATCCACCACTGAATCTGTGCTCACCCCATCTCTGCAGCAGCAAAGGTTACATGGGGTTTTTAGGCCAGAAGTCACCTGCCTTGGAAAAGATGCTGGGGATCTGCAGTCCAGGGAGACTTGTTTCAACACCCAAGGGATGATGGTGTGCAGAAGCAAACACCCCACTTGTGTTTGTAGGAGCCAGGTTACACTCAATGGAGGAACCCAAGAGACAACATACACCTTCAACCTTCTCTGCGCAAACGTCAGAGAAACTGTCTCTCCCTGGGGAGATTATTAAGGAAACTAAGAAGCAGCAAGGTGGGATGCAAACTGCCTGGTTCCAGTTCAGAAAAAAACCATGCATTTTCAGGGCAGGAGAAGGTAGCAGCTGCAGCTGTGTCTGCACGCCCTGTGCAGGACATCAGCTCCTCCAGGAAGGGCAAGAACCTGGAAGGGGCTGAGCTTTAGGGTGATGGCCCTGAACGGTGGCATGGCAGGAGGGGGATCAGTGGAGATGGCAGAACACACCTCAAAATGCCGATCAGACCCATCACAGGTTGCAGCAGAAGAGTTAAACCCTCGGATCTCCTGCCCAAGGGGAGTTACACGCTGGCTTAGGTGCCTGCAAGAATGCAGCAAGCTCAGACCAGACCAGGAGACTCGCGCTGTGCAACGCTCGCAGCTCCTCAGCGGGATCCACTATCTTTTAGAAGCAGAAAGCCGCAACGGATACAAGACAGGATCATGCAAATGATGACATGGCTGGCTATCGTGCTGCTGACAGCACATACACCCTCAGCTTTGGCAGCCCCAGGCTCTGGGGCGCAGCCAAGCAGCAGCCGCCTGCCCGTGGGGGACAGGCAGCCCTCCGGGGAGCACAGCCCTGCCTGCATTCACACCCTCCACCCGCACCCCCAAACCTCAGCGCAAGATGCAAAGGAGGAAAAAGGGTGGAAACTGCCTGTATGTTTTGCATTGACGCCTTTGTGCGGAGCTCGGGGCCATGCTGGCGGCGGGTGCGCCTGCGGGAGAGCCTGCGATCCCTCGTGCAAAGGCGGGGATTACCGTCCAGGAGCAACAAGCACCGCTTCCTCTGAGATTACAGGACAGAAGCAGCAGCTTTC
>NW_009224095.1:0-4148 GCF_000690835.1 Fulmarus glacialis | reverse complement strand
CTGAGTGGTCACCAGACAGAAGAGGGAATTATGCTAGAATTTGCTAGGGAAAAAATAAAATCAAGAGGGGATTTCTAAAGGAAATTGCCCGGGGTGCCCAGGCGTGTCCCCTGCTTGCGAGGGGGTCCCAGCAAACGCAGCTCACGCCGAGCCCACGCTGGGGTGCAATGGGTCAAAGGATGGGTAAGGGACACCCATGTGTCACACACACGGGTTTCTTTAGGTGCATTAACAGCAGCTCTAGCCCAACTCCAACAGTAAACGTCGGCCATCCCTCCCTCCATGTCAGGCTGGAGCTCAGCACAGCAGCCTGAACGCTGCACCCTGCTGCGTCCTGCCCCTGGCCAGCACGCCAGCTCCCGCTCAGCAGAAAGCACAGCAAATTGGTGAGGGAAAAATCAACATTTCTCAGCTTTACACCTGCCCCCATAAATTAACAGGCAAACAGCTGGGGGCTGTCTGCAGCGCAACTCGCGTCGTGCAGCATCCAAAAAAGCAAGAGGCTGCAAAGCCCCTTCCAGGGTGGCTGCTGATGGGGCGATACGTGGCAGAGCCCTGTGCCCCGGCTCTGCCTGTGGTTACTGGGACCCCCGGGCATAGTTCCTGTCCCCGTGGCCTGGCAGGACCTGAGCAGCAGCAGAGCTGGGACCCAGTGCCCACCAGACTGCCCAGACACAACCTCTGGGTCCCCCATGCAGCCCCGGGTGCCCCTGTGGGATGCTCTCAGCGAGCCCTCGCTGGTGGCATGCACCGGTCCCCAGCTGCCTCCGGGGAAATGAGGCACCCACCCATCCACCCACCCACCCTACGTATTTCTCCACAGAGCTGGGAAAAGCACGCAAACCCCGAGGGACACAGGGTGATGCAGGGCAGGCAGGACTGCGCTCCCGGCGTTACGTGGCTCTCTCCTAAGCCCCTTCCCGTGGAGAGGAGAGGGTCTGCAGGCATCCCCTCCTCTCGCTCCAAACCCTCTCCCATGCCCACTCTTTGTCTGCCTGTCCCTCCGCAGCTGCTGCCGTATTGCATCTCACATTTTCCAGCCCGCTGAGCAGGGCCAGGAGCTGCTCTCCACCGCACGGCTCAGCAACAGCGAGACAGGGCAAGGACACCCGCGACACCTCCTCCCTCGCTGGGCTGCAAACCCACGCGTGAGAAATAGCCCTTTTTTGGGGAAATGTTTGAAATAACCCATTTACGGGGGGGTCACGGCAGGTGCACGCACCCAAGAGCGGGGGCAAGAGGAGACACCATCCCGCTGTGCGCAGAGCAGGAGGAGGAAGGTAGAGCCTTGCAAAAATCTGGGTTGCAAAGAGAAATGGGTGAAGTGTGCTTAAACATGTACATTTTATTATGGCAGCCGAGGAAAGATGCAACGTGAGCTGGCACTGCTACAGAGAGCTGCGATGTGCTCACAACAGCTCTGCTGGGAAGCTCCAAAACCCGGCGTGCATCACACGGGTGTAGTAGCACCACACACGTCTGGCCCGTGCCAAAACGTCGCCAAAACCCTCCCACCCCAAAAATCCTTGTTTCTCTTTAAAAATGCACCAGGCTTTGACGAATAAATAAAAAAATATTCATTTGCAGCTATTTGGGTGAGTCCTAGGAAATAAGTCACCTCTGATAAGTCTGATTCATCCATACCCGAGGGGAGGGGAGCTGCCGAGGCCAGAGGCCACCTCTGCAGGGTCCCTGCACACTGCTCTCCAACCTGGGCTGCACGGCAGGGCGGGTGATGCTGATCGCTTGGGTCAGGGCTTTATTTTTGCTGTAAGGCCCCAGATCCCCAAATTTTTAGCAGAGACAGCACAAGCCAGCACCCTGCTGTAGCCCAGCACAGTTTTCTGCTCCTTGCTGGAGAAACTGGGCAAATCTTCCATCTTTTTTTAGAGCACAAGGTGTGTGTGTCTCCAGCTGCAGCCAGGGTACCACCCTGGCAGTCTCCTGCTCAAGTTTCAGGACATGTGAGCTACAACACCGAAACATGGTTATACGCAGGATGCACATGCCAGGGAGGTGTAGCAGAGGGACCCACGCGCTGGCATGAGCACACAGAGGAGATGCTGCGGTGAAGAAGGGAGGATGCCACCAGCATCCCCATGGCACTTCTTGGTGCACGCCTCCAGCAGCTCTCTGCTTTCCCCACTGCTCCTGGCCGGGGGATTTGAGTTGCCATCCCTCATGACAGGTAAAATACCCACACCCCGCACGCCTGCAGCTTGCCGGGAAGAAGATCACATGGAAACAGAGGAAGCAATAGCACAGTCCACAGGAACAGCAGCGTTTGCACGCGCGTCTTGGAAACCGGAGGGGCCTCATCTGTATTTTTCCAGCTCTCAGTAAATCAAAGTCCTTAAGCTCTTGCTGCTAATTCTGGCAGGAGTTGGGACACCAGCTGTGAACTGGGGCTCTGCTAACGGACAAAGGGCCTGATTGAGCATCTTCGAGCGCGTCACCCAATGCCTAGCTCCCACCTCGTAGCTATAATCCCGACGCATTTACAAACTTTGGCACCAGTGGTTGAGAGCTGGCCTGATTTCCAACCTGCGACACCCGAAGAGCAGCCAGCGAGACACGGAACCTACCCCTGAGCCCCCCAGCAGGTGATTGCCCAAGTATCTCAGCCAGAGCTCCACCCTGAAGGAGAGCAGAGGGTGCAAAATGCCTGCAGCCCACTGGTACTGGTGGGTGTTTGTGCCCACCCTGCAGCAGGCAGCACGTGCCAGGGTGCATCAGGTTCCATACCCCTGATCCCACGCAGCACATCTGCCCTGGCTTTACCATGCGCCCATGAACCAGGCAGCCACACCGCACGCCTGGAAAAAGGCCCCGGGTAGCACGGGAACCGACGGAAAGAAGCAAGCTGGAAAATCTCCCCAGGGTCTGGCAGCGTCAGCAGGCAGGGAGGGCAGCAGCAAGCATCCCACCCTGTGCCAGGCCAAGCTGTGCAGGGTCAGGTCGTGCCATGCTGTGTCCCAGGATGCCAAACCAGGCTGAGCCAAACTGTGCCATGCTCAGCCATGCCAAGCTGGGCTGAGCACAGCCATGCCATGCTGAGCTGTGCCTTGCTAAGCTGTGCCAGCCCAGGCTGCGCTGAGTGTAGCCATGCCAAGCTGGGCCATGCCGAGCCATGCTGTGCTGAGCTGAGCTGCACCCGTCTATGCCATGCCAGGGCAATCCATGCCCAGCTAGGCAATATCAGGCTAAGTTGGCCCATGGTATGCCAACGTATGCCCTGTGCCAAAGTGTGCTGTGCTATGCTGAGCCAAGCAGTGCCCTGCCATGCCACACTATGCTAGACCATGCCCAGCTGAGCCACGCTGTGCCAAGCTGAGTTTTGCCCTACGCCCAGTTTGGCCATGCTGGGCTTAGCCGAGCCACGCCCTACATCCAGCCACACCACACTGTGCCAAGCTGAGCCAAGCCCAGCCATGCCTTCCAGGCCAACCCCACTTGTGCCATGCTGTGCTGAGTGGAGCCCAGCTATACCGTGCCTGCCCATGCCCAGTGATGCCATGCTGGGCTGAGCCAGGCCATGCTGGGCTGAGCCAAGCTGTGCCCTGTGCCCAGCCATGCCCAGGGATGCCACACTGTGCCATGCTGTGCCCAGGGATGCTGAGCCATGCTTTGGGATGCCACACCATGCCCTGCCCAGGGATGTTGAGCCACGCTAGGCCAGAAATACTGTGCCATGCTGAGCCATGCCCTGGCATGCCACCTCATGCCCTGGGATGGTGAGCCATGCCATGCTGTGCCATGTCCTGGGATGCCACACCACGCCACACTATGGCCAGGGATGCTGTGCTGCACTAAGCCATGCCCTGGGATGCTGAGCCATGCCATGCTGTGCCATGCCATGGCATGGCATGCCCAGGGATGCTAAGCCACACTATGGCCAGCAATGCTGTGCCATGCTGACCCATGCCCGGGGATGCTGAGCCATGCTAAGATCACGGATGCCATGCCATACTAAGCCACGCTTTGGGATGCCACGCTGTGTCCAGGGATGCTGTGCCATGCTGATCCATGCCCTGGGATGCTGCACCGTGCTGTGCCATGCCATGCCCAGGGATGCTGACCCACGCTATGGCCAAGGATACTGCACCATGCCGACCCATGCCCTGCGGTGCCCACCCAGCCACGCTACG
>NW_009224094.1:10251-11662 GCF_000690835.1 Fulmarus glacialis | reverse complement strand
AAGCACAGCGGCGGAGGCCCAGATCCTGCCAGCGCTGAGGAGCGGGGCCTGGGGACCCGGCGCCTTGATGTTGGCGAAGAGAAGATTAGGAGACAAGCGGATCACAGCCTGTAATTAAACACCCAGGGAGGAGGTCTGTGATGCCGGAGAAGCCTTTCATCCAGCAGTTAAAGCGCAGCTTCCCAAGGGATGCGGGGAAGGCACCAGCACTTGGAGGCTTTCACTGACGTCTCTCTCCAGCCTGGGCTATGGGGTGCAGCGGGGAGAGGCTCCGTGCGAGGATCCAGCAGCATCGGCATCAGGATCAACACAGCAAAGTACCCGCTGCTTCCACCCAGCCCTCAACATCACCACGCAAGGGCGGCTCGGGATGCAGAAGACACTCATGGCTGGGGCACGGGGGGGAGAAACGCGTCTGCACCCCAAAACCACGGCCCCGAGGATGCCGAGGAGCTGGATGCAGGGAAACCAGGGCTTGCGTGACCCTGCCGTCTCGCCTTCTCTCCAACGCTTGCCGCCGACCTGCTCAGGCATCGTTGCGCTCTTTGGCCGAGCACGCTGCAGAAATTAAACCAGGCAGCGCCGACAGCGAAAAGCAAATGCAATATTTTAAAGTCCTTCCCAGCGTAACAATCTCGGGTACTATTAATAACACTTGCAAGGATTTGTTCTTGAATAGATATGATTTTTATCTTGACGGCGTCTCTTTAAATCATTTTTATCCCCACAAAGTTTGCAAGAAGCATATTTTCTGTGCACCATTTATCTTGCCAAATATCCACCACGCCTGTTTATTACTCACTCCCTCTTTAACCGTTACCGATGGGACTGGCCCCCACCCTCCACTTCGGCGCTGGTTCCCAGCTCGTGATGTTTCTCTTCCCTCCCTCCCTCCACCCCACAATTCCGCTTCGACGTGTGCTTTATTGGTGGCAGCAAAATGAAATCAAGTGCTCAAATCTCTGTGGCTGAGAAGCCATCGGAAGGTAGGAAGAGGTGTACGCTCAGCTGGCAAACATCCTTAGCGTCTTTGCTCCTCTCATTTCTTCAGTTAAAATTCAAGTTAATAAAAACGCAGAAAATTCTCCATTTTTCTCTGCAGAGAAATGGCCACAGCCCCTTTGCTGCTGCAAAGAACTCGTCAAAATGAGCCGGTGCATCACAACATCCTCTCCCTGCCGCCTCCCTCGCCCGCTCCGCATCTTCAATATCGATTTTAGAGGCTCCAGCCCCCGGGAAGGGACCCCTGGAGTTATGATAAGCTGCAGGGATGAGTGGGTTTGGGCAACTTCTTAATAACCTCTGTGCAAAGGCAGCCTCGTGGCTTTTAAATCAGCCCCCAAGGGCTGCACCCCACGGGGATACGGCCCTGACAGCGGAGAAGGGGGTTGCAGGGGTACTCGCTGGGGCT
>NW_009224094.1:9828-10186 GCF_000690835.1 Fulmarus glacialis | reverse complement strand
CTTCCCTGCGGAGCCGGAGCCAGCGCAGCCGTCGATGAATCGATCGGCACGTCTGCGCGCGCGGAAGCGAAGCAGCGAAGTGGAAACGCGGCAGGAGATGGGGAGCAGCGGTGCCGCCTCCGCGCGGGAGGGGAAGGGGACGGGAGGAGGGTGCGGGGGCATCATCGCCCACTGCGGTGCTGAGGCCGTGCCCGAGGGAGCCCCTTTGCGCAGGGGAGCAGAGCCCAGCCACGACTCCTCGAGGATGGGCTCCTGGCTAGCGGGAGATGGTGAATACAGCTGGTATCATTTGGGACAGCCCGGATGGGCCAGCGCAGCCTCAAATGCAGGGCTCAAAGGACATTTTGCCTCCACCACC
>NW_009224094.1:8140-9785 GCF_000690835.1 Fulmarus glacialis | reverse complement strand
TGACCGACCCCCTCCCCTCTCCACTTGCAGCTCCTAAATCTTCCCCCCCACGGCACAGATACTTCGGTAATTGCCAAAGCAGCCAGAGCTGGCACACCACATCGGTCCCTCGTGCTCGGTGGGCTGCAGTCCTCAGGGAACGACCACAAAGACAGCGAGTGTTTGATTAACAGCCGAGTTCGCAGCCACAGCAGCGTCACCGGCTGTCCCCAACAGCGTCCTCGGTGCGACAGATGGACAAAGGCACGTGAAAACCTTGGGGCCGGGAAGGCAGAGCCGGGCAGCAGGAGGGGCGGCGGTGGGGGGCAGTCCTGCTGTTAACTCCATCACTTGCTTGTTTTTTCTTGGAAATAAAGACTTTTTAAGAGGCGAGCTGCAGAGAAAGGAGCAGATTCTCTGATACAACTTAGAAAACACCAATTCTGCTTTTCAGATGGCCCATGCTACTCCCTCGGCGGGGCTGAACTCACCCTGGTGCTCAGGCTGGCACAGGGAGCCCGAAGGTGGGTGAAGGCACCCATCAGAGCAGGGCTCAGGATGCAGGAGATGCAGGCACAGCACCGGGACCCTCATGGTTTTAAATGCCTAAGAGAAGAGCATCCCCATCGGGGACCATGGTCTGGAGGGTGCAACACAGCCCCTTTTTCTGCCCACCAGCCCCGGGGGCACGCCACGCTGGCCAGCATCGCCTGCCGAGACGGAGGAGACGGCAGAGCAGAAGGTGGAGCAGCCCCGGGCGAAAGCAATGGGTTGCAGCACATAATTTAATTGGAGCAAGACGGGAGGAGGGAAGAAGGAGCACCGCACTGAACAAAAAGTAGATGAGAGTTGGGAGTAATAAAATATTCCAAAACTAGATTAAGAAATTACAAGTGGGAAAGCAAGAGCGCTGGCTGGGCATGCGGTCCCGGTGCAGCTGAGACCAGAGCACACATGTCCCTGCGGTATTGTGTGTTTTTATCGGATGAGGCAGCTTGCCATCCCGCTGTGAAAATGAATCTGCTTTTGGTGTATGATTAAAGCCAAGCACTCCCGCTCCCCTTGTTTCTGAAGGCTTCGGAGACCTTTTTAAAGGAACACCTTTTACCAGGACCTGCTTAATCACTCATTTGGGGAATACTTGAGGCTCTTCTATGCTTAATAGGTTTTGCATGAGGAGAGGAGGGGATCCAGGAGAGACCAGGGAGCCTGGAAGCAGTGGGATTTGTCAGTCCCCATGAGGATCTGCTGCTCGAAGCGATTGCCTTTGCTCCTGGCCCTGCTCTGCCCTGCAGGGACGGGGACCATGTCACGCAGTGGGGCTCTAGCTGGAGCACTGGGGACGTATCCCCGGCCTGCCGGCAGCGGACGAGCTGGCTGCGTTGCTGATGGGCCTGGGAAAGGCTGGAAATTTCCAGGTGCCGATGAAACCCAGCCTCGCAGCCAGCCCAAGCGGATGCATCGGCCGGCTGGCAGCTGACAGCTCCTGACCTTTGCAGCGCTCAGCTGGAGCAATAAAAATGAGATTCGTTATCTCCTTCCTAACACGAATTTTTGGTGAAAGACAGGAGTCCCCTGAGTGTTTGCATTGCCAGGCACAAGCGACCTGCCGTTCCTTATGCTGGGGCAGCGAGAGAGTTTGGGGTGATGCAGTTGCAGGGTGCAG
>NW_009224094.1:6382-8120 GCF_000690835.1 Fulmarus glacialis | reverse complement strand
AAACCCATCCGTGGGGATGCCCACCCGTTAGCAGGAGGCATTGCCGCATGGCCAGCCTGCAAGTGCAATGCAGCAGCGTTGTGCCGGGGCAGACAGCACCAGGGGGAGAGGTCCAGTGTCCGTCACTGTGCAGAGGGCATCGGTACTGGTGGACTCCGCATGACTTTGTAGGATGGTGCCTTGAAACCCCACCATAAAAAGCTACCCGCAGGCGGGAAGCCTGCAGAGCCCATGCCCCAGCCATGCAAGGAGCTCGCACAAGCCGCTGTGCTGCAGCCACATCCTTTAGGAAGGAGAAGAAAGCGCTCAAGAGATGGAAGAGAGCGAGCAGAGGGGAAACAACCTCCCTGGAAAATGCGTCCTGGAGGCACGGACGGCCAAGCAGGGGCTCTGCCCACCGGCCCCAGAGCAACCGGCGGAGGAGCGAACGCTTCTGCACATGAAACGGGAATGGCTCCTTTTGAAGGAAGTTTTTCCTTCCCAAGGTGTGGGCAGAAGGCACCTCCCCACTGTCAGCAGTGCTGCCAGTTCCTGGCAGTGGGTAATTAAAGCCTTTTATTCAGTGCCTGGAGGCACAGAGGCATCAAGGGCTCTTATCAAAGAAGAAACCCAGCGGGTTGGCTTTGTGCAGAGGGGAGGGAAGAGATGCCAAGGCTGCGTGTGCCGGTTTAAAGAAAGTTTTGGCTTCATTCTCCTCTCCTAACACTTTAAATCCACCTTGTGAACAACTAATCCACGTTTATACATCGCTCTGCAGCGTTCAGCTGGGTAGAGGCCAACTCCTCCCGCTGCAGTCGGGGCCAGCACGAGGGGTCAGCCGCAGCACGTGTCTGAGCGGCTCCATCCCCCTGGCAGTGGTCCTCACTGTCCTCTCGCTCTGGATCAGGGTCTGGGTTCAAAGGCCACATGGCTCTGCGTGATAAAGGGTATTTCTCCCAAGCATGCACCCTGCACAGGATGGCGATCCAGGGGTTCCTCTGATGAGCTCTGCTGTGGCATCTGGAGATACTCGGACACCATCCGCACCATGCAAAGGACAACAGCAGCCACCCAAGATGGGCAAGAGGACCTGCATCTGGGGATGGGAGGGACAAAGAGCCCCCCAAAAGCGTTGGCAGAAGTCATGGCTGCAGCCCTATAACACGCACATGCGGCAATGCTGAGGCCGCACACAACTCAGTGCATTGTGTGGGCAGATGCCTGCTCTGCTACGGCACCCCAGGCACAGCACCCCCAGAGTGGTGGCCCCAGCCCAGGTCTGGGGGACCCGCACCTTCCCTGCAGGGTGACCGTGCCAGGTCAGGGCTCAGCAGCCCTTGTCTTTTGGGAAGGAGGAGGAGCACTGAGGAGAGGTGGACAGAGCTCCAAAGTGGAATGAATTTTCCAGCTCTCAGATATAAGGAAGAATCATAATGTCATTTATCATCTTTAAAGATATGCAGAGTTGGCAAGAGAATGAATTCTTCTTCATAACCCAGTTCCCAGGGTATTTTTACTGTGCATCATAAATTATAATACCTTTTTATTTTTGCTTTATGACCTGTCCCTCGCCAATTCTGGTGATCTACATCCTCATTCCCCCCCCACCCCAGTGCTTTAGGAACAATCCCTGCCTGTCTCTTTCCTCCTCCCATCAGCTCCTCAATCTCTCCCCTTCCACGATCTCTTTTTCCCCTTGTCCACCCACGCTCTGTACCGAGACGGGGCTGGAGAGCTGTGAGCATCGCCAGCCCGGCGA
>NW_009224094.1:4914-6347 GCF_000690835.1 Fulmarus glacialis | reverse complement strand
CTTGGGCAAGCGTAGCCCGTGGCCACAGCTCCAACCCACCACTCTCGCAGCAGCACAAGCCCCCATGCAGCAGGACAGAGACCACCGCAAGCTCCTGGTAGTGCCACGCCAGCCTGGCAGCTCTCTCGGGACCTCCCCGGGTTGCTGAAACAGCCTCAAACATACCCTGCCCCAACGCACATTGTTTTACAGCACAACTCCAGATGTTTTCAAGACTGGGACGGCTCTGAGCTTGCTTAGCTTGGCCCTGCTTGGATACAGCCTTCTCTCTGTTGTGCGTGGCTTTCAAGTCCTGTTTGGTTTTCAGTAACAGCTTGGGAGAGGCAGCGGTGTGGGCCAGGGTGGGGATTTCAGCTCTGTTTGCATCTGAAATTCAAAAGGGAGCCCCAGCAATGCAGGTGAATTAACGTAAAACCGAGCAGCTCCTGCCTGAGCCAGCTCAAGTGATCCCAAACCCTCGGTATGAACCTCAGAGGAGAGCAGCCCGCCCAGGACAGCCTTTCACACCACCACCGATAGCTGCTTACTGCTACGGTGACGCCCGGGAGCCCATGGAGATCCCACTCCTCAGCTCAGCACCTCAGCAGCCGTCACTCGCTGCCATCCTCACCAGCGTCCTCCTGTCCCCACCGCCGGTTGGGACCAGCCCAGCTGAAAGGTGCTCAGGGGTATTTCCCTCAGCTTCTTTCTTTGCAAAACCCTCTCCCGTTAAAGAAAGAGCTGTTTACAAACCACACTGGGTGTGCAACCCCCCTGCAAGACAGGGGGTGCGGCGAAGCAAAGAGACTTTTTTAGTGGCTTCAGCATCCCTCCAGCAATTACAGCCCAACACCGCACCCGCGGTGGAAAATCATTCATAAAGCAGAAGACAGAGGGAGGAGAGGTGAGTGTTTATCCCCGAGAAATATGGAGATTTGCCGCGATGACGCTGGCTAAGAACATTACATTTGGCATGCTAAGCCAGAGAGTTTCAGCAGGTTTATTCAGGGCTCAGGCGTTAGGCTCCCTATCAGGAGAGAGGCTTTAAGCGTGTCGGGGATTTACAGGCAACAAGAGAAGAAAACAGCCGGCTCCTTGGGAATAGCCCGGCAAGGCTGATATCTCAGACAGGACTGTATTTTCCTTGCACTATAAGATGTTAAGGGGCAGCGACTGCCTTTCTGAGGCCGATCCGGGATTTCTAGGACTAATGCAGAAAACTCAGTCACAGTCATTCACATTTTCCATCTTTTTTCATAGAAATTTGTAGCCTGACCTAAGCGCCCGGCAATGGGAAGTCTCCCTTGCACAGACCCACATGGATGCACCCTCCATGCCCTTAAAATCAGCCCGTGGGATGGGCAGGGCGGAGTACGAACTGCTAAATGTGTTGCTATGGGCGGCTGGCAGCAAGTCAGCGGCAGGATCGGAGCCGCGCTTGGCTCTCGTCCGTC
>NW_009224094.1:0-4898 GCF_000690835.1 Fulmarus glacialis | reverse complement strand
CCCGCCGCATCTGGGGCTTCGCAGAGAAAAATTAGAGTACGGGAGCAGGTTAACAGCCAGGAAAATTATTGCTAACAACACGACCAGGGGCTTGTTCCTTCCCTTTTTATTGGAGACTGAGCGATTACTTGTAGGTAGTTAAAAGGCAGGAGCTGTGTGTTATTGCAGGGGATGCTCAGGAGTAACGGGAGGCTAATTAACGAGCAGCTCTTGCTCGCTGCCAGGGGAACGTTCCCAGGGGCCGTGCTGCAAGCCAGAGAGCGGGTTTGAGCAAGCGTGGCGAGGTAGCACAGCACAGGGGGATGGAGGAGGCTGGGAATGAACCTGTTACTCTGCGAGCGATGCTCCCGGCTGAGGTTTCGCGGGGGGCTGAGACCCTTGGGGCAGGGCAGGGCCAGGGATGGGCTGCAAAATGACTCAGGCCAAATTCCCGCTTCAGCCCTGGAAAAGGGAGGACCTAAGAGGCTCGTTGGCGTTTGCCGGTGGGTTTTGGTAGAGTAAATGGGTCATCTGGGCTTCACTCAGCCCTGCTGCATCGGCATCAGCGAGTGCCGGGCTCGGGGGCTGCCTCTGAACACGGACCGTTCTGGGGGGTCCCAATTCATGATGGGGCTGTAGAGGTGGGGGCCAGAAGAAATGGCTCCGTGCATGCCCTAGGACATTTCTAAGCAGATGGAGACAGGATAAGGCCTGCGGTGCCTGAGGACATCGGGATACACCTGCCGCAAGCAGCCGGCCCTGCGAGACGAGCACGCTGGGAGAGGGGCAGGTGGGAACAGGGCAGCAGTGACAAATGAGTTTAATTCCTGGGCAGACACCGATGGGAGGGGGTGATTAATGGGAGGAGCACCTCGTCGCAGCTTCAGAAGCTCCGGGAGCTGTTTTGGCAGAGGATGGAGCGGCAGGGACCGATGCTCAGAGGTGGCAGGCTGAGAACCGAGTTAGAGACCAGCCTCACACCTGGGAGACAGGAGCTGACAACCATGTACAAAGTCCATCTCCCTCCTGCCCACGCTGTCCCCCTGACCATCTCCCAGGTCTGGGTCCTCCCCAGAGGTTCACGGGCAGGATTGAGACCCTTCAATCATTTCTCCTGCCCTTTTCTCTCCCTCTTACCCCATCAAACACGCACGCTGGCACATCTGGGGCTGATGCACGCTCGCTCCAGGACCCTGTTGCTCTCAGGGGGAGATGCCAGCCAGGGGACAAGCCACCCACTCCAACGGGGATGGCTTACTCCCGTGGGAGGCTGCTGGCTGGCCCTACGGCTGAAGCTGAGCAGCTAGAAGAACAGCAGAAAATATGGGAGGCAAAATATTTCATATGGGTAGCTGCACAGAGGGCCATAAAGAGCCTGATTAACACTGCAATCATCGGCCACTATTTCACAGTAACAATAAACGGCCCCAGCTGCTGCTGCTGCTGGTTTTGGATGGCCTCACAGTGCCGCGATGACCAGGTTTGAACAAGAAGGTCCACATGTGCAACGAGGAAACCTCTGTGTAAGCACCACTGCATCGCCAAGAGGTAGTTTGGGGAAGTCCTATCCCCACAACTCATGGCAGAGCACTCAGCCCTTGGACGTCCTCTCCGCATGGGGCAATGTATCCTCTAGCCTAGAGAAGGAAAGGGCAACGTGTTTTGAACCAAGTTTTTAGAGCAGTAAACTTGGTTCTTGCTAATTCAGCTGAAAGCCAATGGCAGCTGGAGTCCATGGGAGCAGGGACTGTGGGGAGCAATAGTGACTTACACCAAGATCGGATTTGACCCCATGGGAGGGATCCAGGAGATGCTGGGATCTGGCATGTGGCTCTGCAACCACAGCACAGCCGTGGGACAGCAGCAAAACCATCATACTAACCAACTGTCAGACTGAGCAATTCATTACCGCAGCAATTCAGACCCTTAACACCGACAGCCAGCTCTGCCCCAGAGACCTGCAGCACGTCCCTGCCCATCGGCACCCGCCTGCTCCCCATCTGCAGAGCGGGAATCAAAACACAGCCCTGGAGATTGCAGAGGACAGACTGTGCCAGGGCACCCGTCACCTTCCCTCCCGCACACGGCTCCTTGCCTGGGCTGATGCTCTGGCATTCGCCTGCCTCTGGCCCCATCCAGCTCTGTCCCTGCCTGCAAGACCAGTGCAGAACTGGCTAAACTGGGAGCTGGACAGCCTCTCCTGATGTATCCACGCTGAAGGATTTGCACTTCCCAGAGACAGAGCGATGCCATCACCACCGGCTCAGCTGGAGGACCAAGAGAAGCCTGGTTGGGTACCAGAGGGTCCATCCTTCGTCCCTGTCCGGAGTTGCCGGTGCCCCCCACTCCCACCAGTGCATTACTCACTCTCAGCCTTGGTCCGACTCCAGCTGGCTCCTCCAACTGGTTGGGGAGATGGTCCTGGGCTGACGGCTCACTGTGACTGCCAGGAGCAGCCCCTCGTGCATCGGGCACAGCAGCTGTTAGCACTGATTAAAAAAAGGAGAAACCCAACAACTATCAGCCTATGACAACCAGTTCTGCTGCCCGCAGCCAGGGCTGCCGGGGGCAAGGCCGGGGGTCGGCCAGCCCGGGCAGGGGGGCTGGGTACCCGCTTGCTCCCTGGGATCCCGCAGTGGGACAGGGATATGCCAGAAAACACATGTGTGCGACTTCCACATCAATTGTGCATGTGCCCGTGTGCCCACAGTGTGCACATGCAACAAGCTCCATAATGCAACGTCAGCATGTGGGCATATATGCATATAAACCTGCAGGGCCATATATGCATATAAATCCGCAGGGCCACAGCATCACGTAGGCTGGGGCTGCGCATGGCTGCACCCAAGGATTGTGTCATGCCCGGTGTGGGCTGGCTGTGCCAGCGTGAGCACACGGCGAGAGCACACGGGTGGGCACACGCTAAGCGCACACGTGCCAGCCTGCATGCACCAGACTGCACAGCTTCTCTGCCTATGCAATCATACCCGTGTCAATCGGGACATGGCTGGACACGTGTGTTGCTGCCGCGCACACGGCGAGCCCCCGGGACAGCACACAGACAGGGCTGCAGCTGCGGCCGCTCCTCCGGCTCGTGGTTCTTGGCAGCCCTGTGTCTCTGCGGAGTTTCTGAGCAGCCTTCTCTCCCACCTTGCCTGGCCTCCTCATTAATATCTACCAGTTGAATTATTTATTACAAACAGATGTTAGAGTTTAAAGAGTGTTAAGAGGATATCCTTGGCTAATCAATTTATTTTTAACTAGTTTATGTATTTATTACAAACAGAATTTGGACTTCAGCTGCCATTTTAAATTATCCCTCATTCATCAGAGTGCTGCATGTGCTGCTTGGATGCTCGTGCTGTGTCCTTGGGGACCATGAGTGAGCCACAACTCTGGTGTCTGCTGACCAGGGAGCAGGCTTGCTTATTCCCTCTGGTTTCCAAATGCTACATAAAATTCAGACACCGAACTGAAACACACTGCAAACTCCCCGGCCATGAGCTTTGCCTTTGTGGGCAGCAGAGAGCTGCAGCCGGGCTGGGCAGGGGGAAGGAGGAGAAGGCAGAGGAGAAAGGAGGGAGATGTTGCTAAGAGGCAGAAGGACTCCAAGCCACAGAGGAAGGAGGGGGAGATGGACTTTGAATGTCACCATCTCCCCTGTCCTTGCAGCCCTCCCCAGAACCGTTTAGGCAAGCCCTTTGCTGAACCACCCTCGTGTACCAGGGAGAACTCTAGAATGCTCGTGATTCACGCCGCCGAGAATCTAACCCTGAAAATGCCCTGAAGGTAATTCTGGGATGAGACCAAGCAAAAGCCAAAACAAATTAAGTGGGTGTAGTTTGTGCACCACAGTTGCCATGTGCAAACCTGATGACCACGAACCCCGCGTGGTCTCCAAGCCCTTGAAAATATTAAGAGCAACTGGGAAGCAGGAGCAGAGATAAAGGAGCATCTTCCAGGCTCCAGCCATGGCCAAGGGCTCCCAGTCCCACACTGGGCTGTTACAACCTCTTCTACACCCTCAGCCCATACTGGGACACGTTTGGGAGATGCCAGCTGCAAAGCACATGGGCATGAAGGCGGCTGGTGTGAAAACACAGCCCCCATCCCACCGGCCATCACCACCTTCACCAAACGGTACACAACCAGCAACAGATGCTTTGCCGCTCACTGCCGCAGCCGTCGCAAATCCCCCGGGTGAATCCAAGGTGTTTCTGTGCCAGTTCATCACCCTCTAGAAAGCACCAAAGTCTTAAAGAACCTGTCAGCCATGAGGGACTCGAACTGCGTTTCAGCTTTCAGCTTGTCACCATTTCCAAGAGATATTAGGGAAAAAAACAAGAAGGGGAGATGCTGTAGGAGGAGGAAGATAAATGGTGCCAGGAAGGAGGAGGGGGAAGGAGAAAGATTGGAGAAAAAAAAAAGAGAGGAGGGGGTGAAGCTGTGCATTGAGCACAGCAATTAAAGCCACCCTGAGCTCACCCAATTAAACTGACTGGAGAGAGGAGGAATCCCAAAGGGTAATTTCCTGGCAAATTGCTCGTTTGTCTCTCTCAGTCTCTGATGCTGGAACGCTTTTGTGTCAGTCAAGCCATGGAGCTGAACCCTGGGGAGAAGAGAGAGAGATGTTGGTAATTTAGCAGGCAAAAGGCATCTCTTCCTAGAAACCTCCTCAAAAGTGCCATAAATCCAAGTAAACCTTGTCCGTAGCTACTCCAAAGCAACGAGAAGAAACAGGACCAGGAGGGATGGGAATGGATGGAGCACTCTGCCTCTCCTTGGTCTGCTGGATGGGCTTTCTGCCTTGTTGCTCCCATCAGGGCATTGCTCCTCATCTGTGCTGGTGCTCCCGGGTGGCATAGCCCCTCTGGCTCAGGTCTGGCTCCCCCCATCTTAGAATCATAGAATCATAGAAT
>NW_009224093.1:804-1437 GCF_000690835.1 Fulmarus glacialis | reverse complement strand
TCCGCCGGCCTCGCTCGGGGCCGATTCCGCCCCCTCACCTTCCTCCCGTATGTCCAGGGACTCCACGGTTTCTTGGATGGGGATGGCTCGCTCATGCTTGTAGCACACCCGCTGCCTGCTCCCCCTCGTCGCCGCGCTGCCGTCCTCTTCCTCCAAGAGCTCGGCCATTTCGGCGTCCTCCACCTCCCCGTCCTGCGAGGGACGCGTCACGCAGCGTGGCGTCGCCGGTTAGAGGACGGGCAGGCTGCCGCCTTCCTTTTGGGACATCCCAACCCCTCTCCTGCCCGTTCCTGGCCAGATCCTTCACCACGGCTCACCTCGCCCCAGCTCCGGTGTTCCCCAGACTTCCCTCAACCGATTTAAGCTCCCCGACGCAGCCACCCAACAACTAAAGCGTTTTCTACCACGTTAGCTCGTTACTTAATGAGTTAAGAAGCTGAGAAGGCCACAGGAGCGGAGCCCTCAGCCCCTTCCTCACCTTGACGAGGTCCTGGCGTTTCTGGTGCAGCTCCAGGCACTTGCAGGGAGAGAAAACCTTCTGCACCAGCTTCTTGACGGTGAAAAAATACACCGTGTCGCCGTAAATGTGGCGCCGCAGATCGTGGAGATCCCCGCCCTGGGGAGGCACAGGTG
>NW_009224093.1:0-478 GCF_000690835.1 Fulmarus glacialis | reverse complement strand
GCTCTTCTTTGCTGAAAGAAAGCAAGGAGAGAGGCTTTAACGGCATTTAATTAGCGATTTCTATCGGCAAAACCACAGCTGCTAATTAAATCAGGGATGGAAATGAGCAGCAAAGGGCAGGAAACCCTGCCTGGGCAGAAATCAGCCCCGGGGAGGGGGGATCGCAGGCAGGAGCGGGGCTGCTGCTCCCCAGCAAAGGGGCGTGCGCTCCTCGTTAGCTGCCAAAAGTCGTCAAGCCCCGGCTGGTCTGGAAGCGAGATGGCACGAGCTCGGCCAGCTCCAGCAAACAAAGCGGGCGAGGGAGAGGATCGCTGGGGCCGAACGCGAGGCAGAGCTCGGCCACGGATCCACGTTGCGGATTTCGAAGGAGAATAAAGACTTCCCCAGTCACAGCTACGCGGTTTGGAAAGAAAAAACCCGCGGAGCCGTACGACGAAGGCTCCCTGCGTACTCAGCCCAACGTGGAGCCTTATTAACG
>NW_009224092.1:4497-9530 GCF_000690835.1 Fulmarus glacialis | reverse complement strand
TGGATCTCGGGGAAGGTGCCTGAGCCTCGACGTTCCCCTGTACGCCTGCACGAAGCAAGGGTCTGTCCCGCATCCCTCCTGGCCACCCCAGTTAAGGCAGAGAAGGGAAGGGGAGCTGATGACGGCACGGGGAGGAGAGCTCCTGGGCTGCTGAGGTGTGATGGAGGGCAGGTATCCCAGCGCAGCCTCACCGCAGTGATGCTGTTTTCCTGAGCGTGAGCGTTTCCTCCTGCTGCACAGCCAGAGATCGAACAATAACCAGGCTTTTGAGCTCTTTGCCTTAGTGCCTTCCCTCCTCCAGAGGATAATAAGCTGCTTTTAATATTTGACATGTTTATTAACAGATGCAGTTGTGACAGCTGATGACTTCATATGCCCGTTACCACTGAAATGTTAGTAATAACTTGGAATTAACTGTCATAAATAAAAAAGACTACAAAGACAACTAGATGGAGTGTCACTCTGCAGTAATTTACTGAGACCCCGTTGGCTCTGGATGCAATGCTGGAAGGTCCTTTGTGGAGCTCCAGTCCGGGTTTTGCAACAGTCACAATATTTTGGCTGGATATTGTCTTAGGAGGTGGTACTAGTGGGGTGGAATTCCCTCATGCAGGAGTTTGCACTAGATGCCTTTACAAAGCTGGATACTCTGGTAATAATAATAATAAAAAGCCCCTACCCGGTGGATGGGGATGGAGTCTACGGCATTGAGACCAGGATTTATTAATGTGCAAATTGCTCTGATATGATCACATACTTTCTGCTTTGCATACGCAGGGAGCAGCGTGGGCTGATGGAGTATGAACTAGCCTGGGCGATCTTTACGAGCTGAAATCCTGCACATCACAGAAGGGTTTGTTTCTCTGCGCAAAACCTGGGAAGCTGTTAGAAACCTGCTTTTAAAAAAAGTGAACAAAATACCCAGACCCAAATGCACCAGACTTCTCCATGAACTCGCCATGAATATATTTTTCATTTTTTTTGACAGAAACGTGCATGTAACTTTCTCTGGAGGAACCGAGGATTTTTGTAGTTGGTCTTGTAGTATTTTAAAACTGAGAAACCGGTAGAGTCTTTTCAGCAGTGATGAGGGAGTGACAAGTCAGAGGTAAGGGTTTCAGAATGCATGTTTGTTTAGATGAAGCTTTTGCAATGTGGGCTGCTAATGAGGAACGCAAGCCTTGTCAGCATCCGACTTGCGGGTTTGCCTTGTGCAATGTGGATAATGAGTTCAGACAATGAAAGCTGTGAGAAATCACAGCACGATCTGTTGGGATCCCCGTCTCCCCCACCCCCAAGGTGCGTGGGGCTTTGCAGGGAAGCTGGGCTGCTGCACGCTGTCCCCTGCCACTGTTTTACCTTCCCAGACCCAGGAAGGGGACATGGAGAGCTAGTCGCAATATTGATCAGTTCGCTGGAGCTCGTTGCTGATACTGGACCAGCCCCAGGGTCCCGTCGGCCGCAGCGCAGACGCTGAGTGCTGTGCAGCGGGCTGCAGTGCCCTGCCTGCTTTCCCACTGACTTCCAGAGACGGGAGCGTGCCCGAGCTGAGCAATGAGGGGACGAGGCAGTTAAGCAGTTGCTGTCTCAATATTGTTGTGGTTGCGCCTAACTCAGCCTCCTGCAGAGGACGGCACCCATGGGGGCACAGCAGGCACCCGGACACTGCGGGGTAAGTACGTACTCCCTGGGTTTTCTGATGGGGGATCAGTGGGGAAATGGTTAACAGCGATCATGGTAATAATTAGACGTCTGTGTTCACACCCCATGCTGATGTGCAGGGGAAGTGCTGCTGGATCTCGGCACTGGGCTGCCGAGCCTGTGGGTTAGCGAGGGCTCGGGGCTCGCTGCAGCACGCTCCCGCAGCCAGGCAGGGACGCAGCTCCCCAACGACGGCTCAGATCAAGGTGATGTTTCAGCCTCCGTCCTTCTGGTCCTCCAAGCCGACTGAGCCAGGGTGCTGCGAGACGTGGGTGCGGGTGACTGGAGAATGGTCACCCCTGGACTGCTGGGATTTGTTGTAGGCTCAGGCGTGTGTGTTCCCTTGAATGGCCCTGGAGACAGATGGGGGCTGTTCAGGTGATGTGGTTTGGGTTTGAAGGAGTGTCTTACACTAAAAGGCATTAAAATAGGGTAATACCAGCAGAAGCAAATGTTGCACAGCGTGGCAAGCATGGAGCTTTTGCTCCCCTGCACAAGGGTGGACTGCTGGGATTTGTTGTAGGCTCAGGCGTGTGTGTTCCCTTGAATGGCCCTGGAGACAGATGGGGGCTGTTCAGGTGATGTGGTTTGGGTTTGAAGGAGTGTCTTACACTAAAAGGCATTAAAATAGGGTAATACCAGCAGAAGCAAATGTTGCACAGCGTGGCAAGCATGGAGCTTTTGCTCCCCTGCACAAGGGTCGGCAGGTACCAGTGCAAAAAATCCTGTTACTTGAAGGTCCGTGAACTTGGGGCAGTGCTTACAGTGTTGTTTGTGGTGGCCAGGTTTATGCTAAGATCCTGCAGGGACCCAGTACTTGCAGTGAAACATCTGCCTGGAGCGTTCCCCAGTTTGAATGATTTTGTCCGAAGTCCATCTGTGACCCTGGAGCAGGTGAGCTCCTGACTGCCCGATCACCTCATCCCCGCTGCGGGGCCAGGGCCGCAGAGGCTGGGTGGGAGGATGGCAGCAGCACCACGGGCCTGCGAACGCCGGCGCTGTGACATGCCTGGAAACCACCCTGGAAAAAAGGCTCGTTTCAGCTGGATCAGCTCCCTGGCCCCGGCGCAGCCTCTGCGAGAGCAGCAGCACCACCCTGAGGGACGCGGCAGGGAGCAAGCCGGGGCCGCAGGGGCACGGATGTGACCCCCTGAGCACAGCTGAAATAAGCTGGCCATGCCGGCACGTGCAGGCAGTGGCAGAGCAGAGCATAAACGCCACGTTTCCATCACCTGAGCTAGACCTGAGCTGGCAGAGCACCTCTCTGCCTGCTCTACAGGGCCATGAGACTGCAGCAAACGGCAGAGCTGGGGGCCAGGTCAGCCTCCCCTGGCCAGTGGGGATGGCCCCAGAGTGGGAAAGCGGGGACCACGCAGCCAGGAGAGGTGGGGACCAGCCGGCAGAGACACCTTCCCCAGGGCTGTGCGAGGGTGACCTGTCGTCTCCCTCAGGACGCAAGTGCCCGTCTTTGCCTGAGACCCTGGCAAACACAGAGACAGCCTTCCAGCCGTACCCACCAACAACCTGCCTCCGAGGATGATCCTCTGGGCTTGCAGCTTTCCTGCATGCTTGTGTGCAGTCAGGTGGCGTGGGCCGGCTGCAGGATGTCCTTCGCTGCAAACCACGCCGAGCGATGCCAGGCTCTGCAGAGCTCAGAGCTGGGTCCCCCTGTCCTGGCAGTGCAGGTTGCTGTCAGCCCTCAAAAAGGCAGAACTCACATGTGCCTGCGCCAGGCCTGCAGCAATGGCTGGTCTGGAGAAAACTCAGGCTGCCCTGCTCACTCCCTCCCACCAACCCAACGTCCTGTCCTGCCTGATGCCCACAGCTGAGGCTGCTGGCTTTTTTTCCTAGTTGTGTTTTCTTCTGCTGCTGAAATCGGTGCTGCTTCTGGCTCTGCAGAGCCCAGGTTTCCCAGGCAGTGACATTCCGGTGGGAGAGCCAGCGCACCGGGAACCCCTGCAGGAAGCTCACACTTGGCACATGCTCCCTTTGCACTTGGCCAAGCAGAAAGCCCCAGGTGCTGTTTAGGGTCTTTGCCCCAGGCTTCGTCTCTGCTTTTGCCTGGAGAAGTTGATTAGCACAGCAGGTTGTGACTCAACCTGTAAGCCCTGGAAATTTGCTTTTAAAAAGCCTGCATTTAGAGTCAGTTGCTGTAAGCCCTTTTTTGGACACATTTACATTGAAATAAGAGGGAAATTGGGTATTGAGCTGAACGAGTGCGCACTCTTGTAGGATGAGAGCCTTAGCAGCCCGGGCTGTGCTTTCTGTTTTGCATTAGAACTCCCTGCTCCCTGCACACTCAGGGTCTCCAGGAGTGAGGGCTGTACGCTAACATGGTGTCTATCCGCTCTGCACCTCCCGGGGAATCTGCTGAGCCTGTCCCTGCACGGCAATAGAGCCTTTAGGGTTGCTGAGGAGCCCTTTTGATGGAAGAGTGAAGTTTTCAGTGCCCTGGTCTGGGTTGCTCTGAAATGGATGGTTTTGCAATTCCTGGTCTGAAATTTGCTTTGGTTGCTGCTGTTCTAGTGCATTTTGTCCCTGCTTGACATACGGTAAGTGAGTTATTGAACTATAGGAGGCTTAAAACTATCTGAAGTTGTACCTAATAGAAATAGGTTTGCTTTTTCAGTGACTGCAGGTAAATCCCCAGGCAGCTTCCCGGTCTATGGTACTGGAGTTGTGCCTGCCGGGACGACTCCAGGGCATTTTCAGTTGCTGCTCTGTTTTTGTGGAGAAGCAGCACACACTGAGCCTGCAGCCTGCTTCAGGGCTTCTCTGCTTCCTTCTCCTCCACACCAGTATGCCGCCTCTCTGCGCTAGCAAGAGGGTAATGGAAATCCCCCAGTAAAAAATTTCCTGATGTTTTACAATGCTGAAGCACAAGCGCTCCCGGAGAGAGGCCTGTGGCACTATTAATCACAGCATTACTTGGAGCAGCTACTGTGCTGGGCACTGCACAAGGCGGACGAGGAGCTGGCGCTGAGCGGAGCGGGGGGCCAGAGCCGGCGGGGAGGCTGGGGTGCTGCTGCGGCAGAGCCCCGGAGTGACCCCCCGCTGCCAGGCTGGGGCAGAGGGGCGGCCACGGGCAGGAGCCTCTCCTCGGCGTATTCCCCATTAGCGGGTCACAGCACGGCTCCGCAGATCCGGGGAATGCAGTGCAGAAGCTGGTGGAAGGAGTCAGACCTCAACAATGCTGTGGAGAACTCTGCTGCCAGATTGGTTTTTATTATTTTATTTTTTCAGTGAAGTTTATGGGTTAGGGATTTTGCAGAACTTGGCACTCGGATATAATATCAAATGAAGACCTTCTGGTTCGGAAATTTGACTTAATG
>NW_009224092.1:0-4393 GCF_000690835.1 Fulmarus glacialis | reverse complement strand
GATGACCGAGCCGTGCATGCGTGGGACCTTCTTCCGTGGAGGGTTTCAAGCGCTGCTCATGTAGCATTAGCACTGTCTCTGCCTTGCCGACAGGGAAACACCCCTCGGAAAGACAGTGAGAGAGACTTTCCCAAAGAGAATGAGGGCTCTCAAACCCGCTACCTGCGGCACCGCACTGCCTTCCTCCCGCTGCAGGGCTGGCAGAGCAGAGAGGGAGCTCCGGCCATGGGGGGTCACCCAGCGCAGGCAGGATGGTGCAGGCAGAGCAGAGACATCGGTTCAGGAGCACCGGCACCATGGGCACATCTCTGTGTGCCTGTAAAATAGAAATAACGGTGCTGCAGGGCTGAATGAGCTGCCTGGGGCACCCAGGCAGACACCCAGCCAGACGGGGTGTTTGGTATTGCTGGTCCTGCAGCACCCCAGCTTGCAGCACCTGTGCAGCCCTCACCCACTGCCTCTGTCTCCTGCCCGGCGGGTTTTTGTGCTGAGGCAGCCGTGCAGCCAGCGTGGGGCAGGCAGCCGGCACTGAGCCACTTGTCAGTGCTCACCTCTTTGCCCCTCTCCCTTGCTGCTGCCCGCCGAGGCCAGCTCTGGTGATAGTCTCTGACCGCACCTGTATGAGGCTCCCGCTCCGCACGCCTGCCGGCACTCGCCTCCCTGGGGCTGGTTCCTGACACCCGCGTCTCCTGGCAGGCGCCGGGGGAGCGAAAGAAGATGTGCGCTTCGGAGCCCGCTGGCTCCGCTCCCTCGCCGGGCTGGGGAGCCGCACAGCCGCACCTGGGGCTGTGCGCTTTAGATGTCTTGGGGAAGCTTTGCCTGCCGGAGACTTTTGCCAAGGGAGGGCAAGGCATGCAGCGAGATAAACGCGTGTGTGGGCTTCTGCTTGTTTGAAAGATGCCTCCTCTGCTGCTGGCTATATTCCACCTGTTGAGGTGCAGCCGTTCTGCAAGAGCAGCTCGGCCGCTCTCCGGGACAGGGCCAGACTGGGGAGCGTGCGGGGGGCTCATGGTGGCAGCAGTGCCTCCTGATGCAGGCTGCAGGGTGCAGGGTGCCGTGCCAGCATCGCTCCATCCTACTGCTGCTTGCCACTGGCCCGGGGGCTTTGGTGGGTGCCGGGGAGCTGTGCCACCCGTGGAGGGGACAGCTGGCCCCAGTGCCAGTCTGCAGGAGCACATCTCTTCCCACCCCTGCATAGTCTCCTTTATCTCCCCTCTGGTACCCGCTGGGATTTGTCCCCCTGCAGCCCTGCTCTGGCTGGCTCAAACGCCAGGCAGCAGCTCATCGTGCGGGATCGAGGACCACCGCATGCCCCACGGACCCCATCCTTGCGTGTGGCCCTGCTCTCCTTAGCAGCCCACTCTCGTTTCCTCCTCCTCTTCCTCCTTCTGCTCCCCTCCCAGTGCCTCTGATATCTGGGTGCCATTATCGTTATTAGATGGGCTTGTTGAAAGTTTACAGAAAGGCAGGTTGGGGAATCTGCCGGCAGCGTGGAGCTGGCTGCTGCCATAAAAACCTCCCTGGAGCTGGACTCTGCCTGCCCTGGGGCTGGGGAGGGCTCAGGGCGATTTGTCCTGGGTGCTGTCCCCCATGGCCGAGCCTGCTGGCCGCGGGGCTGGGAGTCTGCTGAGACCAAACAAAACCAGCTGAACCCCTGCAAAACCACAACTCTTCCTGCAGGCAAAGGCATTTCTGGAACCTGTTCTCCTTGCGTATTTGCACCCCCTAAACAGACTACCAAGATGAAATTCAAATTCTCTATCCAGCTCCCGGACCTGGAAACCCAAATTCCCCTGCACTCATAGCTGATGTCCAGCCGGCTGTTGGCAGCTGACCTGGCAGTTCCCAGGGGTTCATTACTGCCGCTGCTGTAATCGGGCTTTGTCCTGCCTCCAGCCCTCGCACAAGCATCTGGTCCTTCTCTCCCAGACTTAGTAAACCTTTGGAGAGCCCGTTTACATTACGGATAGCCTGATACATTCAGCAAGAGGCAATATATCAGCAATTTAGTTATTGTGGATTAGGTCTCGAATATCCTGGGGATATAATGTTGGTCTTTCTCACCTTGTGTGTAGGAGGACTAATGGTAAATTATCTAGATGGTTTACATTTTCTGGTTTGTATTGGAGCTCCCAAGGACCAATTTATCCTGATTGAATTGCAAACAAGGCTTACTGTCATCTCAGATGCAGGGGCCAGGTCTCTCCATAAATGAATTCAGAGCAATTCAGGTTACCCCAAATTCTTCCTCTCGATGGGATAATGGCATAAATCCTGCTAATGTTTAGACTGGAAATTGTTTGCAGCAACCTGAGCTTGACTGGTGGCTGCAATAGCAGAAATAATCAGAATTTGTGTCCTGAGGTGAGGGTGGGAAGAGCTGGAAGCCTGGCCCTTCTGCTGCAGCCTCTGCCGGTGGGCACGCCGCAGACACTGCGTCTTGCAGGGAGGTTTTGAAACATGGGGATCGTGCTGGTGACCCGCCTTGGCACTGGCTTTTCAGCATCCAGGATGCCAGTAGCTTTTCTGTGCTGAGTGGGCAGCTGTGGCCGGAGGCCCAGGCTCTCTTTGGGCTAGAAAGCAAGGAAACAAGGAGGAAAAAGTGTGTGCTTGTCTGGTTTGTGCTTGTGGCCTCAAGCTTTCCCATGGCAGTTCCCTGCCCTCGCACTGAACAAGCCCTGAGAGATGGGGTATGTGGCGGTGGCATAAGTTTCACGCTGACTCTTGGCACGCTGGGGCTGCATTTGCTCCCTAAGAATATCCCTGCTGCTGTCACCGCACCAAGGGGACTTAGCCTAAACTGTGAGTGTTGTGTAAACACTGCAGGACGCAGAGCAGGTTCAGTGTGTACTTCCTGCAAACGCGCTTCACCTGCAAACCTGCCATAATTAAAAACAAAGGACAGCCAGACCCGGGCAGCAGCACCGTGCTCCCTCCAGCGCAGCTGGCGCTCAGCACTAATTTGGGGAGAGTTTGGACCATGTTGTACTGATGCTGCCCCGCTCACACCAGCCAGCATCCCCAGGGTCCTCTGCCTGTGCCGTGCCATACCATGCTGTGCCATGCTGTCTGTCCTCCTCGCCCGGCTGCCTGTGCTGCCTCACCCCCACGCAGGCGAGCCCCACACCATGCCCAGGTCCCTGCACGCGAGCTTGGTGCAGAGGGAGGCTGCGGGGCTGGGCTGGGGTGGGATGCCTCTTTTTG
This sequence comes from Fulmarus glacialis, assembly GCF_000690835.1. NCBI lineage: Eukaryota > Metazoa > Chordata > Aves > Procellariiformes > Procellariidae > Fulmarus > Fulmarus glacialis. The sequence continues at coordinate 1,189 of NW_009224092.1, read as the reverse complement.
CTCTGGTAAACACTCCCAACAGCCCAGCTTAAGCACTTGACAGTGTTTATAAAGCAGCTTGCAGCAAACAGACTTGGAAGTGCAGAACAAGTTGGTGTTTACACAAGCGACTAATTATTTATTTGAAAATCCTGTGGATGAGCTGTAGGCTGTAACGACAAGCACATGGGGAGTGCTGTGCTCCTGCCCCAGCAGTGTTCGGCAGAGTTGCAGCAGGGACACGGTGAAAAGTTCAAAGCCATCGGGGCAGGAGGATGACGGCAGCGCCCTGCAGCGCCCGATGGCCGCCGGGCCGCACTGGCACACGTGAGCCAAAGCTGCCGTGAGGTACGTGCTCTGGGGCACATCTCGGCGTCAAGGCACGTGCTCCTACAAGGCCCAGCAGTACTCGGGTCGCATCTCCCTGCAGCAGCTGACTCAAGATGCTGCCAGCCCGCTACTGCTGCTGTGGGCAGCTCTCTCTGTTCAGGTATTTTGCTGCTGTAGCTGTAACCACCCTACAGCTGGGCTGGGGCAGGGGAGCTGCTCCGGCCAGAGGTTCCTCGGCAGGTCCCCCACTCCACGGTGGGCATGGGAAGGGGCCAGCACCCCGGGGCCCGTGTCCATCCCGCAGGCAGCGCGCGGGCTGCAGCCGGGCTTTGTTCCAACACCATCGCCACTGGCCATGTGGGGCATCGGCAATTGCGCAGTTATTATAAAGGGATTAAAACCATTTTCTGTTTCATTTGACCTCACAGAGTGAATGTTGTCGCCTTTATTCCCACACAATGGCAGCCATTAACGGGGTTTTGCTCTACGAGTGTGGCCCTGCCTGGCAGTGCCAGAACTCTCGGTGCAGCCCGGAGGTCGCCCGTCCTGCGTGCCAGCCTCAGTGTACACGGAAAACCACCTCCCGGGTCATTTCCCCGGGGAGCAGCACACTGCTCTGCAGCAGCCCTGCCTGCGCCTGCGCTGCCTGTCCCCGGGAGTTGGGCAGCGCAGCCGGCAGGAGCAAGGTCTCGGATGCTCCAGGGCGAGGATGGGGCACGCATTGGCTCCCGGGCTGGCTGTGCCCGGAGCGCTGTGTGCTAGGCTGCCAACCGGCAATTTCCCACTGCACTGGGCTTTATTTGCTCTCCAAGAAGTTCATGCAGAGCAATTGGTTTGTTGCCTGGCCTGTCCTCCTGGCATTGCTGTCTCATGGCCCTGT
>NW_009224091.1:656-958 GCF_000690835.1 Fulmarus glacialis | reverse complement strand
CGCAGCCCGTGTCTCCGGCCGCGGCCCCCGAGCCCGGCGCCGGGATCGGCGTTGCTTTCCTTAGCGGAAAAGGTCGTTCAGGCTCCAGGCGGAGCAAACAGGAGCTCTTCGATCTGGCTTTCTTTGCTCTCCCAGGACAGCGAAAGGATTGCAAATACCTCACTCCAAAAAGGCTCGGAAATGAACAAACTCGATTTGAATCAGGGGCTTTTTCCCCCTCCCCTGCGTTTATTTTACGACACCGACAAATCTCCAGACAGGCGGGGGAAAACAGGACACAAACGGGGAAAAAAAACACGGAA
>NW_009224091.1:0-585 GCF_000690835.1 Fulmarus glacialis | reverse complement strand
AAACAGGACAAAACGGGGTAAAACTAGCAGGAAAAGGCTCAGGGAAGGCGCTGCGAAGCCTGTTGTCTCCCAGCGCCTCTGGGCTGGCCCTGCTGTTTGTCTAGGTGGGTCTTATCATCTCGGGTTGTTTGTTTTAAAACTAAGTTTTAAAACAAGAAACACCGGAACTGGAGCTAATGGGGGCTTTTACACCTTTAAAAATAATAATAACAGAGGGAGCGATTGGAAACGTCCTCCAGAGTTTGCTAAAGCGTTACAGAGAGGGAGACGCAGCCCACCGATACTGATGCCGCCCGGCAGGGACGGTTTTACTGGACGGAGCTGAGGGCCCAGACCCCCGCTGCCCCATCGCCCTGGCCGCGGTGAAGGCAGGCAGCCTTTCCTCGGCGGAAACACAACCAAAAAAGCCCCGGGAAGACGCACGGCAGGTCCGGCCGTGCGCCCCGAGAATGAGCCGGGGGGGGCTCTCGCTGTCCGGGTTTGATCGGCTTGTTTTTTTCAGGGGGTGTTGGGAGTTTGGTTTTTCAACGGCTGCAAACCCCCTTCCCGAAATGCGGCCCGCTGTCGCTCGCTTGATTTCCTACT
>NW_009224090.1:0-368 GCF_000690835.1 Fulmarus glacialis | reverse complement strand
TCCCAGCACGCTCCCCCCGCCAGGGCCAGCCGCGTTCCAGCTCCGCAGGCTGTTCCTCCGGCTCCAACTGACTGTCACCCTCCTCCCGGGCTTTTGCTGTGACAGTCTTTGCTCCACACCAAGGGATGGAGGGATGGGGTCTGCAGCCTGGCAGTACCAAGGAGGTGGCAGGAAAACCTCTGGCCCCTGAGCATCGCCCAGCTGCCCGCACGCCCCGACCTCGTTGGCCTTGATGGGATGCTGGGTGCATGGGATGCCCCTGCGTCACCCATGGGCTCAGACGCTCCCAGTGCTCTGGAGCTGGATGGAGACAGCAGTGCCATGGACAGGCTTCTTCCCTCCCCCCCGCGGACGAAGAGGAGGCGCGC
>NW_009224089.1:18170-18859 GCF_000690835.1 Fulmarus glacialis | reverse complement strand
ACCCGGCACTTGGCCTGTTGAACCTCATAAGCATTTTCCTCGCTTTTTTCTTTTTCCCCCATTGAAAGATCTGTTTGCAGACACGAGGCTCGGGAGGTGCTGAAAGAGAAATAACCAAAACCCAAACCCTTCCCGCAGGGACGGCTCCTCGCAGCTCCCCCGGCCACCCCGGGACACTTTGCAGGTCCCTTTTCTTTTCCCCACTGCGCCAGGAGGGGTTTGAAGAGCCGGCAGCGCCCGGCGGGGCAGAGCACCCCACCGCGCTCCCCAGATGTTGCAGTCAAACACCTCCCAGCCAACATCTGCATCTCCCACAACGCCCGTCTCCACGGACCACGTAAAGTCAGGGGGATTTCATGACGACGGAGCAAAAGCCAGCGGCCACCCGCATTTTTTTTGCGCGGAGCAGAGGCGCAGCCCCGGGGGGTACAAGAGGAGGAGCACGACCCGCTCCCCAGCAGTTTGTAAAATACTTTCTGAGCCTCCATTTACCTTTCCGTGGGGGAAAAGCATAAGGATCGATTGCCCGGGCGGAGGTAAGGAAGTAACAGACTGGGAGCTGGGAGGCACCTATTTATAAGCTCAACTGCATCTTATTTTGCATCTGCCTCTGCTCTCCCCGTTCCTCGTCAGCATGGGCAAGGGATGAGGTTGCTATTTATTTTATATTTTTTTTTTTTTTTTTTTTT
>NW_009224089.1:15465-18100 GCF_000690835.1 Fulmarus glacialis | reverse complement strand
TCCTGTGACGTGTGTGTAAGCCAGAAACAGGCTGCTTCTGGGTAGAGCAATTACTCTCTTGACATCTTATCCTCCTGCCCGGCTGCCTGACAGGCCTTTCTATTTTCTCAGCTCTTTCAGGCATCTCCCGAGAAACAGAGCAGTTGTTGCAATAATAACAATTAATACTTTGCACGCAGGCCGGGCTGGCGGCGCGGTCTCCACGCAGCACTGGACTCCGAGTCTGCCAGGAGGAAGAGAGAAGGAAGAAGCTGCTGCTGGACGATGGAGGGGGGAACCATCCCCAGATCCCCCCAGATCCAAAGGATGAGGCTGCTCGGCTTTTGCCCCCTTGCACGGCTGCTTTCTGCACCGGGCGCGGGTGGTTACAGGGGTTTCATCTCTGTCCCGAAGTGCTGCCGGTCTCAGCAGACAGATGCACGGACAGACGGATGCAAGGACTCCCAACAACACCGGGGCAGCATCTCTCATCCCATTCCCGCTGTTGAGCATCACGTGCGCCTGCATTTGCGATGGGGTGAGGAGCACCTTGGTGCCACGCTGCCGGCCATCATGCTATACATAGGCGAGGGGCACGTATATATGGTACACACAGTGCTTTATCTGTATGTTCCTGCTCAATCGCCGCATCCTGCTGGGAACAAGACAGCGGCTCAGACCCGAGACGCTCACCCCATCCCATGGGAAACTCTCCTTTTCCAGGCTGCGAGCTCCCTGCCCTGACAGTCGCTGCACACCGGTTGATTTTTTTTTTTTTTTTTTAAATTCCCTTTTTGGTCACTTGGGCAGAGGCAGCCGGACTCCTATTGATTTATTCAGTCAGTCAAGAATAAATCAAACAACCTTGCTTTCTCCCGCTGCTTTTCCCCCTTAGCTGGAACGTGCGCTCCTTGCCAGATCCCTAAACATAGATAAGCGGCTGGGAGGATATTCGGGGGAAGTATCGTATATTCTTGCTCTATTCTTATCCTATTCTCTAGGCAGCCAATTTTGGCCACTGTTTGAGATAAAACCCTGGGCTACAGAGATATTTAGTGGTCTGCTCTTCTGATCCACTACAGCTCCTCTTATCATCTTACCCAGGGGATTAACCCCTGCTAACTCGCCCCCAAAACCAACCCAGACCCCACCTAAAAATAACAGCGTGCTGTTTTCCCCCTCCTGCATCCCCCAAATCACTTGTTCAGAAGAAGGCGGGGAGGAAGAGGGAGAAGATGCGATGGGTTTTTCAACAGTTTGGTGCCTCCCACTGAAATCCCTCCGTCTCCCATTCGGGGCTCGGGTTGTTTTAGAGGAGCTTTTTGCACATTAGTCATCCCTTCTCCCGAGTTGCATAACGCCACTGCTAAAAATTGCATCGTACCGGCTCCATGTCAGCTCTCATACACAACCCTCGGTCCTCTGATGGGGATGAGATTTTTTTTAGGGGGGTCCACCAAGGGTTTTTCACCCTGGGAAACCAACTCCGGTGTATGATGAGCTGCTTTGGGAGCCTGGGGGGGGGGAAAGGGGAGGATGGGATCTCTCGGGATCTGTGGCTGTGTCTGCTCCGGGGTTAATCGTCTGCTTTCAAAAGACTCAAACCCCAAAGTTTGAGTCTCTTGATCTGCTGCTTCTGCAAGAGACGGGGCAGCAGAGCTGGTTTTTCATGCCTGGCTCGTCCCCAAAGTCAGCGCGTGACCTTGGTGAGATCATTTATGATTCAGAGACCACTGAAACCATGGAGGGTGACCTTCCCTCTCGCACGGGCTGGGAATATTCCAGCTCCTCCTGCTTCCAGAGGAGCCCGCTCCAAGGGGGAGGATGTCCCAGAGAAGCACCGGTACGGTGCCGCCGTACTCACCCCTTCGCCCAGTTCACGGGGTTTTGGGGTGATTCATGAACCCGCCGAGGTACCCCGGCCAGTTGGTGCGGGAATACACTTTAATTACAGAAATTCAAGGAATGGAGCTGCCAGTGAGGGGCGAATCACCATCACGGCACAGGGGTAGGAAACCACTACGGGTCATCCTGGGCAGAGGACGGATGCGGCTCATCCTAATTTCTCCCCAAATCCGGAGAAATTCCAGCTCCAGCACCGGGTCTACGCAGTGCTCAGCTCCTGCCATCGAGCCCCAGGATCCAGCTCACGGCACCAAGGTTTTTTGCCTCTTTTCTGCTTCCCTTCGACTCTCGCTGCTCTGCTGGCGCGGCTGGGGCAGGAGAAGGCACGAAGGAAAGAAGAAAAGCCAAATAAAAGGCAAGAGCTTCTTGTCGGCCCCGGATAGGACTTGGAGGGGGGTTGTTTTGGAGTTGTGGTGACTGGCTCCTCCTGTCAGCTCCTTCAACTCAGGGGGGACGAAAAAAAAAAAGCCAGACGAGGCATTTAACACTTCTTCCTTGTGTAGCATCTTTTCCACCGTGGCAGCAAGGAGTTTCACTGCAGAAGGCTCTCAGCGTTAACGCTTCTCTACACCGAGGGAAACTGAGGCACAGGGAGCCTGGGAAGGAGGGTCCCGGCTGTGGGATCTGCCAAAATCCCGCCTGGCTCCTTCGGGGTGCGGGGACCAGCCTTGCGCCATGGGGATCCTCACTCTGCATCATCGCCCAAGCACCAGCTCCGGTTTGGCCGTGATGGAGGGGAAGAGCCTGACCC
>NW_009224089.1:0-15255 GCF_000690835.1 Fulmarus glacialis | reverse complement strand
ATGCCTCCGGGGAGGCAGAGCCGGGGCGATGGAGCTAGAAATGAGCCAGAAGTCAGGGGAGTGAAGGTTTTGTTCTAGTTCAGGAAGACACCTGAGATCGTTCAAAATCATCCCCAAAACTAGTATACGTGAGCAAAACCCAGCAGTGCGACGGGGAGTTTGGCACCCCAACCTCCTCCTCCCAAGGCTGGGGCAGGACCTGGTTCAAACCCAGCTCCCAGCCCCACGGGGAGGCTCTGCCCCACCACCCTGCGCCCATCGCAAAAGAGGATTCGTCCTCCCATCCTTTTAGGCATCATTTTATCTCAAATCTCTCATTTCCCCACTATTCAACAGGAGCTTTCCCAACCGCTCCCACCAACCCAGTATTCCTCTCCCCACCACCTCCCAAGCTCTTCGTGGGAGCATCCATACGTATATTTTGCCAATCCTTTATCCCAACCTCCGTCTGCTCCCTGCACCCAGCCCGGGGCCCTCCAGCCTCCCCAGGACCTCGGGGCTGGTTTTCAAGGCTGCCAAAGCCCCGGGACCATCCCTGAGGTTGGATGGAGAAGCAGACACAAGCGGGAAAGGAGCAAGTGTGATTTAGGCAGAAAAAGGCACAAGAGGGGAACCGTTGCAGGGCAGGGAATAGAGGTTTATTCATCTGTTGCCTTGAGAAACTTGAGGTTGTTTTAAAAAAAAAAAAAAAAAAAAAAAAAGACCTAAAATTATATGAACTCAGCGATTTCCAGCACAATAATATATAATTTTATGAGACAACACGTCCTCCTTGTTTCCACCACCCTTTAGCCCAAGTGCAAATGGCCCACAGGAAGGAGGGCTCGACCCCAGAGGGAATGGCATGGGTTGGCCCAATTTATTTAGGATGAAATAAGGTTTCAAGGGGGGAAAATAAACAAACAACACCTACTCCAGGGACTGTCCCAAAACACATGGACATGAGACAAGTTCAATGGAGACGTTACAAACCGGGCAGGGGGAGCACGGCGGCAGCGCTGGGCTGGAGAAGATCAGAACCCGCTTCTCAGCGATGGAGATGTCCCAGCTCGGTCTCCTCTGGGGACTGGCACCGCCGCGGAGACACGGCGTCTCGGGGAAGGGGGGACAGAGCGACACGACACGACACAGCGGGATCCGGGCGATGTTTTAGAGGATGGAGGGGACGGGAGAGCAGGGACGCTGCAGAGGACAGGGAGAGCTGCAGCGGGATGCGAGGGGAGCCAAGCCCACCGTGGATCCTGCCACACCATCTATGCTGCTTAGGCTTCGGGATTTTCCATAGCCTTGGTGAAGAAAACGGACAGGTTAGAGCCGAGCAGCCTCCTTCCCAAGGCTCGGAAAGCAAAGAGCACCAGGGTGAGCATCGCCCAGCCCCAGAGCCCAATTCAACCCCCGAAAAAAAATTCAGGAAGGGCTTTTTGAGGGTAACCAAGCTTTTGCAGATCCTCCAGACCTCCCCTCGCCTCCCCTTGGCTCCCCGTGCCGGCCGAATCCAGGACTCAAGAGTCATTGATGCTGGGAGATGAAATCGGTGCTGGGGGGTGTTGGGTTTTGTTTCCCAAATTGCTCTGAATGAGGAATGAGTCTGGGGATTTCGTGGGCTGAAGCAATCAGGGAAAAGCAGCAGAACTCAAACAAATATGGGATTTGGAAGGAGTTATTCCCCCGGCTCTGGTTTTTAAGCCAGCTGTAGCAGCAAGCTGCTGCTGACACCTTTCTGTACGGAAAGGAGCAGGTAGACGTGCTCATTATTTTCCATAAGAAATTGCATTAAAGAGCAAATATTTCTATTGCTTTAAGCATGGGAACCCTTCACACTCCCCCAAAGAGCCAGAAATCGCTCCAGCTTTTATTGAAAAGCAACAGCCAGAACAAATGCTCTCTCAGGTCAAAAGCCACTTTTCTTCCTGGAAAGAAACTAAGTATTTGCACTGAAAATTGGATTTTTAGGCCCAAACACCAGCCCTATTCAAAGATGAGCCCCAAGAGCTGCTCTCCGGATCGCTGCACCGTGCAGGGACAGCTCTGCTGCCAAGATACGGAAAATGAAGGATGCTCCCGGCCGTGATGAGCCCGACTGCCCTGCGCCGTGCCACGCTCGCTGCGTCGTCCCCGGGAGTGCCCGGGCGAGCAAATGCCGCCTGGCCTTTGCCTCCCCTGCAAGCACCAGCGAGCTCCGGAGAAAGCGAGCGCGTGCGAGCGAGCACGTGTGCGTACGCGGGGGGGAGCGGAGGGAGGCGGCTCCCTGACAGCAGAAAAACAAGGTGATGGATGGGCCCTTCGGCAGCGCCGAGCTCGGAAACCGTCCCCGCGTCCCGCCGGAGAGTTAACGGCGCATCTTTGGGTTCTGCTTTGATGCCCGGGCCAGGGTGTTTTGGGCTTGGATCAAGGCTGACCGCTCACCCCAGAGCGATCGCGGCATCACCTCCACGCACACCCGAGGAGGATGCCAAGACACGAGCATCGTCTGGAAAAGGCTCCAGAACGCTACCTCTTTAAATCTGATTTTTATCCCCTTTTTATACCTTTTTCCTACTCGTTTCCCAACGACAGCAGCCAGCAGGGAGACATGGGAGTCTTCAACCTCCTCCCATACTCAGCCCCCCCGGGAGACACGGCTCCTCCGGCTTCCAGGCGGAGAAAGGGCTGGGGGACAGGAGGCCACCGGCCTAAACCTGTTGCTGACTTCAGCAAAGCTTTTCCAGTTCCCGCAGTGGAAGCGAGAGCAGAATCAGGCCCCGAAGAGAAGAGCAATTTCCTTCTTTACTTTTTGGCACGAATCCACGCAGCGAGAGAGGAGGGAAGCGAGCGCAGCCCTGAGCCGGGGGGAGCCCCATCCCCAGCTGGGGATGTTTCCCACCTACAGCAGCTGATGCAAAGACCCCCCTGGTCCCCCCCCAAAAAAAAAAAACCACCAAAAAACTGCATTGGGCTCATCCTTCAGCAAACCTTGCTCTTTTTCCAGGACCGCTGAGGCTCTTTGAAGAGCCCTGCCCGCATCCCACCCTGAGCCGTGAGTGTGGGAAGCAATCATGCCGAGATGCAACGTGAAGGCTCGGGGTTACCGATGGATCCAGCAGCCAAAAACCATCAATTTGTCGAGAGGTGTTACGGGGTCGGGGCTTGCTGGCAATGCAAGGACCCGCTGATGTGGTTGAGCACTTTACAGGGATGCTCCTTGCCCTCTTGCTCAGACCATTGAATAGAAAAGGGTGGAAGGAGGGCATAGGAACAGGGCCAAAATCATGCTGCCAGTTTTGATTAAGTCTCAAGCATCACAGTTTGGGGCAGCACTTCATAAAGACGCTTGATTGCTCCAGGGCCCCTCTGCAATGGGACTCCGAGGGCAAACCTGCCCCGAGCCCAACACTTCATTTTCTCCATCAATTAATTCCCAACGCACATAAAGCCACGCTCGTGGGAGCACCTGGCTCAGGACTCCGTCCCTCAAGGCCATCGTGGGTTTGCACCAAGCTCAGGGCCAGGTGCCACCACAGAGTCGAGCTGCAAAGCGCCGGAGGGTTGTGCTCCGCTAATTGCCACCGATGCTGTTCGTTAACGGAGCCGGTATCCCAGCAACTCGCATAGGTGCTAACTGAGGTCACCGGGATTGCTTTATAAATTAGTTTGTTGCCAAGGAGCCGTATGGAGGCATCTTATAAACAGAGCGGTGGGGCAGCGGGTAACCCCCGGGGGCTCTTCCCCGGGACCTGGCAATGCCGCGCTCCCCACGTGCAAACGCTCGCAGCTCACAAGCGCACGTGCGTGCTCGCACATGCTTTCAGCCGGCAGCAGATGGGGACGGGGTAATGCAAGCAGGCAGCATTGCCCAGGAACGCCTGTGCTTGTTTAGAACGTCTGCGCGTTGCACGCACTCGCACGCGTGTCCCCGTGCAAACGTGGGCTTGTCCCTGCTCGCCCCCCAGCCAAGCATCGCCGGTGGATGCTCACGTGAGCATCCCCGCACTCGATCCCACACCGCTCGAGCCACGTGCCGGTCAAGGCCCTGCACTAATAGCAAGCAACGGAGTAAAAATCAGCTGCGTGATGTTCTGGCAACCAAGCCAAAAATTGCCGCTTTGCAATGCCAGTGTGCCGTCAAAGGGTAAATGCCCTTCCCTCCGTTTAACCCCATTCCCTGTGGGTCCTCTTGAAATCCCACTCTGGTTTCAATCACTACCTTCTCCTAGACCATCATAACCAATCTCGCTGGCATGGGGGATACTGGACTCATCCTGCCTCCATATCACTCCATCCAAGCAGAAGACGGGTGCTCACATGCCAAGACAGACCCATGCCAACGTGTCTGTGCCCCAGCAGGACACATTTTGGGGAACTGCTGAGCAGGACCTGAGTGCTGGAGGGAGATAAGGGGTCCGGAGCCATCCCCGGCAGCAGGGAAGCAAGGTGATATCACTGGAAGCAGCAATAGGGACAAGAAACACATGCCACATGGCAATCCACTGCAATCCAGCTTGGTCTTCTCCAGAACCCAGGACCAAGGGGTGGTGGGCAGGGGTAGCTCTTCTCTTTGAGCTGCCCCAATGAGACCAACCGCTGGAATTGGGCTTGAACCACGACGGATGCCGAGATCTGCAGCATATTCCTGAACCAGCTCCATCTCCTGATTTCCACAGCTTGTACAGACATCAGTACCTGTCCCAGGATCTGACAGATGGCCATCAGCTAGTTGGGCTCAGAACCAAGCTCATCTCAATTTGCAGAGCTGCCAACATCCCAGTACCAGAACAAACAGCCTCAGCAGGAGATAAATCAGGAGTGAGGGAAGAGGCGCCTCTGCGGCTCCCAACAGCTTTTGGCTGGAGCACAGGAGGCTGCTTTGCCCCTCTGATCGTCTCTGGTCACCGCTAACCCGGACCACACTGGAGCATTTCACCAGGGAAGACATCAGCCCTGACCCCCCCGGACAGCATCCCACCGGTCCACCCCCAACAGCCCACGCAGGACGCAGATATTGAAGTTCCCTCTTCCCAAAAGGTCTCGCGCATCACTCAAGCCCCTCTGGACACCAGATCCACCTTTCCCCAGGTGCAAGACCATTTCAGCAAGGGTAAGTGACTCACGTACACATCTATTTTTAATTGTAAAAAGCACTCTGACATTTGCAGGAAGGACACCAGAACAAACCAATGAAGATCACCAAAGCGCCCTTTCAAATAGCTGTTGCTGCCACCGTGCAAGGAGAAAAAACCTCCTGGTCTCCTGCAACCAAGTAATGTGATTTGGGAGCCCAGCAAGAGCATCACTGGATCCTCAGCTATTAGATCTACTCTGGTTCTCCTGGCTTCAGTGGGACCAAGCTCAAATGCTTCAGTTGAAGAGACGCCTGACTTGAGCATCTTGTAAGGATGAAGATCAGCACTGGCTTTCATCTCTCTCCTTCATCCCTTCCAGTTCAGCATCCCCCTGAGTCTGGGGCAGGACTACAGCCTCCTTGCTTCTTCTTATTAGCGGGCATTAAGAAAAGAGATCAACTTCACTGAAAAAGGCCCTTCCAGGAAAAAGCTGAGGCTTTTCAAGCAAATATTTGTATAGTACCCTTCTGCCCAAAGATGAGCAAAGCTTTTCATTTTTTTCCTCTTTCTAAGGGACGATGCTGAGCAGAAACGCCAAAGGGAATCCTTGATTTCCCAGGAGGAAGCAACCAATTTGCTTCTACTAATGCAATAAATGTGATTGCCCCCAAACACCTCCCCTTGCTCTAGGGGCTGTTGGAGAACCTGGCCCAGGCCAGCCTGGGATGAGCTGGGCTGCCTTGCACATGAAAATAGGTGACTTCCCAGTGTAAAAGATACCAGGAGGGTGTGAAATGAACCTGAGCACCAGGGCTGGAGGTCACAAACCCAAAGCTGAGGTCCTCCCTATGTCCCAAGCCCATCCAGCCTTTACCAACCCAAGCAGAGCTACAGCAACAAACCTTTGAGGGCCTCCAAAGCACCAACACCACGAGCCAACAGGTCTTGGTGTGCAGCTCAGAGATGTAGCACATCATCTTTTCTCCTGCCTGGTCCCAGCTCGCGTGCGCCGTTCCCTGTGAGTAACTGGGCTTAGATGATACCAAGGAGGCAGAGGTAGGTCAGCTCTGCAGCTACATCATCCCACACCACCCTGGACACACAAGAAAAACTGCAGAACTAAAAAAACTGAGCTGTGTCCTAAGAATTATCCCAGCAATCGAGGGTGCAGCTGGATTTTGTGGCTCAAGGTAGGCACTGGATCTACCCTCCCAGGGGCTGGGACACTGGGAGACGGGCACAGGGCACGCTCGCTGGTGGAGCAGAGAAGGCTGGAGGACGGTGCGAAGGGACCAGGCTGAAGAGGACTTTTGTTTTGTCACAGGAAGGAGAGTTTTGTGTTTTCCTGACTCATCTCCCCCACAGTTTCCCACAGAAAACCTCAACACTTAGCAAAGCTCACTTTCCAAACCCAGAGGAGACAGCCTTTCTGGCAGCCCGGTGCTTTTGGCGAGGCAGCTCTTGAGCATCGCGGCTCCCCATGCTCGAACCCACCGAAAGACATCAGAGGGAGAGAGGAAAGGAAAAGCCTGTGGATTTTTTTCCCTACTGAAAACCTTTTGACCACCTTCAGTCACCACCTCACCACCTCCCTAGGAGAGATGTCCCCCTCACACCACCCTGAGATGGGTGACTGAGGCCCAGGGAGAAGAGCTGGAGGGACAGGAGAAGTCGGAGCACTGGGGAGCAGAGGGACAGACCTGTCCCCAAGGAGGGCAGTGCAGCCAGCATGGGGTCACAGACCCCAAAGAGTGGCAATCAGGGGAGGAGGACTTGGGGGAGGAGAAAAAAAGGGTAGAGCTAGCACAGAGAGACGTGGTGGACGGAGATGAAGCAGATGGAGAGGCAGGAAGACAAGTGGATTTGGGGAGCAGAGAACAACAGCCAGGCAGGCAGATGGAGATGAACCACCATCTCGGACAGATGCAATAAACCTCCACCTCACTCCTCCATCTCGCCCTCCCCAGCCCACGGGCCAGCTCACACCTCCAGCATCAGCCATACCTTTCTGGATGCCTCCATCCGCTGCACAGGAGAAGTCACTCGTGGCCAGCAGGAAGCACGTGGAGGATTTCTTGTTCTTATCCCGGGTGCTGGAGCGCCGCATGGGCCGCTTCTCCTCATCGGTCGGCGACAGCGGCTGCTCCTCGTCCGACAGCACCACGTTGGCCTCACCGTTCTGCTTAGAGTCTGCAAGAAGGTGGCAGAGACCCATCAGCAGCCGATAAACCCACAGGACGAGGTGCTTGGGGTGGCCAGAAGGGTTTGCTTAGACCATGCAAGGAAGCAGAAGACCAGACTGCAGATGGCCCAGAGCAACGCCCACAAATTCAGGTACAGATCCCAGCCTGGACATGCTAACTTAGAGTGACCAGGGGAGCAGGACCATGCCAGATTTTCATCCCAAGCAGCAGCTCTTACTCCTGCTGAGGGTTATATACCCTGCGTGAAGCCAGGCAGGGTTTGCCAGAGAAGAAACACCCTGGTCTTTGAGATCCGCTCACCTCACTGGTGGGAATTAGCTCTCCAAAATTCACACTGCTGAGATGCTCAGGTTAGTGGTGAAGTGCTAATTTATGTCATCTGACTCTCTGGTTCGTTAGCTAAGAGCTATGCCAGGTAAGGGTCTGGCCTGAGCTCCTGGATCAGAAGGGATGGGGTTGACCTGCTCCTCCAGAGCAGGACGGCTCCTCTCTCCGCTCCTCTTTCCCAGGGCTCCTGGGGCAGATGGGATGCGTAGGCACGTGGAAAAGGGAGATTTATGAAGGGGCATTTGGGGCTCCCTGTGTCCCCACGGGTGAAGGACCATCACTGTTAAACACGTGGCCAGACGCGCGGCTGCTCAGGGCTGACCTCAGTGAATGCCACGTCGGTGGAGGACACAACTCCACCGTGGTCCCTCCTGTTGCCGCACCAGATTTTCATCCCAAGCGGAGGTGCCGCTGGCAGCAAACCAAGACGAAAAGGGCAAAGCGGCCTGCGTGGCCAGCAATGATACCGCGGCAGGGCTCTCGCGGTCCCCCAAGCTTAGCCCAAGCGATGCTGCCCACCAACGACTGCCCACAGCCAGGGCCGTGCCCTCTCCTGACCTGAAGGAAAGACTGGCCAAACCCCAAACATCGGCTCAGTGCATGAGACCAAATAATAAATGTACAGGGGCTGATTTTGCTCCTGCCTGAGCACAGGATTTGGAGCAGCGTTGACCTTGCCGTGCAGGGATGCTACATCTACTAGAAGATGAACGGAGAGCTGGGGTCAAGCCCTAGGGAATATCCGTGGATTTATCCATTTTGGTGAAGCTTACCCTGATTTATGGTGGGAGGAAGCAAAAGAAAACCTACCCCAAGGGCATTACCAGGCTAAGATGGGAATCGGGCAAATGGTCCTACCTCTGTCAGCGTGAGGAAGAGGTGGGCTAGATAGGGACACTTTGAATCACACCACGGTGACTTGATCTATGCCATTAGGAGAGCAGGACATGGCCTTTCCCCCCCTGCCTGGAGGGGGGATCTTGATCTGCAGCATCCTGGTCCACCAACATGGCACCCAATACCCGGACACCCAAGGGCCCAGCCCCTTTCTGCACCAAGTTCTCACCAACCCAAGAGCTGGGTCCCGCAGCAGGGCAGTCCCCAGGGACTCTGGGACACAGGGGACCAAAAACACTGCCTTGGGAGCTCCCGGAGGTCTCCCCCTCCCTCTGCCCCACCTTTGGGGTCTCACCTGACCGTTTCCGCTCAGCCGCCCCCTCCTCTACTGCCAACGGGCAAGTGTCGCTCTGGGTGCTGTTACGGGGGGAGTTTTCCTCGGATTTGCAGTAGGTAGGGGAGTCCAGCGGGGCCGGACGGGGTATATGCTTTTTCTTCTTCTTTGGCAGCTTCTGCTTGGCCATGGCCAACGAATAGTACATCCCAAAGTTATTGACAATGACGGGCACGGGCATGGCGATGGTGAGCACCCCAGCCAACGCGCAGAGAGCCCCTACCACCATGCCCGACCAGGTCTTGGGGTACATGTCGCCGTAGCCCAGGGTCGTCATCGTGACCACAGCCCACCAGAACCCAATGGGGATGTTCTTAAAGTGAGTGTGGTCGTTCCCGCTGGGGTCAGACGTCTTCGCTCCGATCCGCTCGGCGTAGTAGATCATAGTGGCAAAAATCAAGACCCCCAAGGCGAGGAAGATGATGAGGAGCAGGAATTCATTGGTGCTGGCCCGGAGTGTGTGGCCCAGCACCCGGAGACCCACAAAGTGCCGTGTCAGCTTGAAGATCCGGAGGATCCGGACGAAACGGACCACTCGTAGGAAGCCCAGTACGTCCCGGGCAGCTTTGGAGGACAGGCCACTGAGACCTACCTCCAGGTAGAAGGGCAAGATGGCCACAAAGTCAATGATGTTGAGCAGGTTTTTAATGAAGAGAAGCTTATCTGGACAGCAGATGATGCGAACCAGGAACTCGAGGGTGAACCACAGGACACAAACCCCTTCGATGTAGGTGAGGATGGGCTCCGTCTCCACTTTATGCGTCAGCAGGATCGTCGTGGTGTTGCCAACCACGAGGGTCTCCGTCACGTTGACGTCGATGTTGAAGGCCTCGTGCGTCTCCAGACAGAAGGTTGTGATGGAGACCAGGATGAAGAAAAGCGAGGCAAAAGCAACTACCTGCAAAAGTAGAAATTACATGGACCATTAACTGATTTAGGTCAACCTCTCCTCTTTGGAGGAGAGCAGCAATTTTATGAACCACCGTGACAACAACCTTGGGGCAGCCTGAGACACACTTCTGATGTCACCTGCCTTTGGTACATCTCTTCTAACCCCTGCTAGTGAATAGCAATAGCAGGGATGAGAGAAGTCCTCATTCAATTAAAATGAGTGTAACAGGCTCAAAACACCCCAGGAGCTATGCTGCTGCCACCCGCTTCCCCAAGACCAAGGATGGAGCATGGGCAGGGTTCCCTGGACCTGTCCCATGAGTTGACAGCAAACCTCAGTGTCTGGGGCCATCAGCCCAGAACCTTCCTCCAAGTGCTACGATATGTACAGGGGAAGGTTTGCTGGCCTCTAGCTGTGGCTGAAGATGTGCCAGAAATTACAGTGATGGGGATGAAGGGAGACCTGCAACAGCCTGGGTTTGGAGCAAACCTCCACTGGGAACACATGAAAAGGGAACTTTGAGAGGACTAAGTCAAAGAGCTTTCCCTCACATTCATCCCAACCCCCCGCCCAGATGAGATGTTCACACCATTCACAACTGTGAGGTTTGGGGGTCTGGGTGTATCAGAGATGTCCTTTTGCTCCCTCCCCGCTCCCAAAGGGTCAGTGGTGGGTGATGTGCCCACGAATGGTCCCAGGACCGAGAGAGCAGGACGAGGAGGAGGGGAGCAGGCAGAGCTCAGCATCCCGCTGATGCCTGGACCTGGTGACACCCAGATGCTCCCATTTCTCCTCTCTACCCGACTGGTGAGACCTTTGTCCCCTCCGCGCCGCCTCCTCCCCGCGGCACGCTGCCGCATCGCCTCGGATGTGAGCGAGGAGGGGCCGGCAGCACGCGGTGGAAATCACAGGCTGTGTCAGAAAGAAAACACTTTGTCGTCCCCCCCATCAATCCTGCTCAGCCCTCCTCCCCGACAGGATGAGCTCATGATGAGTCCATTACCCAGAGCATCTGTTTCCAAGAGCCCCCGAAAAAAAAAAAAAGCCTCTGAGCAGAAAAGCTCTTCTTCTACCTTCCTCCAGCGCAAAAGCACAGCGGGTTTGGCTTCCTGGGAGCAGATCCTGCTAGAGCACCCTTTGCTTCTAACCCAGCCTGCCCGCACCCAGCAGGATGCGACCTTTTGCTGTCGAACCCACCCGACCGGCTGGCCCCGAAAGCCTGCTCGAGACGACAGCCCGGGTCCTTGGCTGGAGTGAATCAGCAGCAGAGACAGTCTGAGTCACGCTTGAGAAAACCCCGGACACCGGCGGTAACGTGCCGGCAGCCCTGAGCCTGCCGAGAGCATCCTTGAGGGGTGTCCCCAAGGGCAAACCCGTGTGGGTCCAGCACAGAGAGCACCAGCCCTCCAAAAGTTAGGTGTGAAGTTTAAGCCAGGCTCTAACTGATGGAGAAACCTCTGGAAGGTGATTCTCTGCCCCCAAAGATAGACTTCTGCTCGGGGGTGGGCTGAGGTGCTCTATACCCCTCAGCTCAGACCACTTTGGACCACACGCCGTGATGCTGCTCTGCTGGTGGCAGCTCTTGCCGATCAGCCACGCGCAATTTGGGAAGCAAACACAACAAAAATTGGGATCTTAAGTGGACAAGTGTGTCTATACAGCGGTGGCATGGCCAAAATAATCCGCTTTTCAGCTGAGGGCTGAGTAACGTTCCTGAGTTTCCCCGTATGGGGAATCTCAGGAAAACTTGAAGAGTAAAAACTTAGACTCAAAGCAAAGTAGGAAGAAAAAAATTACCAAGGAAGAGAGTGAGACCCTGCAAACACTCAGGCAATGAAACAGCCCTGCTGTATGAGCCGCGTAGGTGAGATCTGATTTAGCCCCAGGAGCAAAAGCAACCTCTAAAAATAGGAGAGTCAGGTTCACAGCCGGTGCCAACCATCGTCCCCCCCCAAAGTCAATAGTGCTGCTCCAGTTTTGTGTCAGCTGAAGATCTGACCTGAGATGGCTTATCTCAGCTTTGGCCTCTGCTCCAAGCTCAGGTGTTTATCCAAAACTGTCTTAAAAATAAAATCAAATCTATGTATATTCCCAGTGGCCACCAATATACCAAAAGTCCCACCAAAGAAGTCCTCCAGAACCTGCCAAGATCTCCACGATCTCAACATGCGCTCAACAGCTTGGGATGGGTGTTCCCAAAAAAAACCCATGACCCTACAGGGGGTCACTAGCCTGGAAGTGCCAATGGAAGGGAGGTCAGGACCCCACAAGTCAGGCTGCAAAGGGAAAAATAATGAGCTACAAGCAAGCAGAGTTTGGAAGTAGAGGTAAAACCACAACCGGGGCAGTTTCCCATGGGGAGAAAAAGAGTTTTACACTCCAGCTGGGGCAGCAGCTACACTAGGGACCAAATTTTCACTGAGACTGGACTAGACACAGGAGCCAAGATCCCGTGGGCATCGATGCTACAAGGAAAAGACGCTAAAAACTTGGGGGGGGAGTTTCTAACCTCACGCTTACGCAGTTGCCAGCTCAGGAGGTGCCGGGAGAGAGAAGTGCTGGAAGGAGGGAAAGATGGAAATAGCCAGGAGCCAACTGAGTCAGGGCCCGAGGGGCTGCTCCGCGGGCGAGGAGGAGCAAGGACCGGAGAAATTCAGCCCCCGAGACTCTTAGTCACTGCTGTCGCGCGATCGAGAGGTTTTATGCACACAACCTGGGATCGCTCTCCTTCCCGCTGCTGCCAAGGTTTGGCAAGACGCACCGGACCGGCTGCTCCGGCGCATCCCCAGGCCAAACGCCGTGGCCGGCAGCACCCCTTTTGCTCTGAAAAGGAAGGGGGAGACTCTGAAACGGGGCAGTATTAAAGAAATCCCACTTCAGCCACCCCAAAACGCCAGGGCAGCACCATGAACGTTGCACCTGCGGAGATGCTCATGGGTCCTGGAGCATCCTAGTGCTGGACGGTGACTCTGAACCAGTAACGGTTCCCTGCATTAACTGGGTGCACTGGGCAGGTTGTGCTTACTTAGGTTGGTTGCCTCAGTTTCCCCTTCTGCCAAAGCAGTTCTCCTAAGCCATTGCAAAACTCTACTGATATTTTAGAGGGGCAAATATGACCCAGAAGAGCCTGTGAACGTTACCGCTGGAAGGTGACCGTCCCTGTGGTGGTGCTAAGCTCAACCTTTATCTTAGAGCAGTAAGAAGGAAGCCGGGAGCTCCCAGTGCAGACTGGTCCCACTCCAACCCCAGTCAGGGCTCACATCACAGCCATCTCTGCTCCCTCCGACACGCTCCTCCTGCTTCGGTTTAGCGAATGCCTTTCTGAGAGCAGCTCAGCACACGGGAAAAGCAGAACCAAGTACTAACGTCAAAAATCTGAGTTGAATTATTCTGCTTGGGTTTATTTTTTAATTTGGAGCTTTGCACCACTCAGAGCAAATCTTGGAGGCAACGAGCCCTCAGCGATGGGCAAAGGATCGGGTAACCCTTTACAAAATTTTTCCCCAGCCCCCCTCTGCGTGTGCGCGTGTTGCTCTTACGTTAGCTGCAAAAGCACCGCCTTGACAAACCGACCCCCTGCCCCGCGCGCTGCTGGTGGGTGTGAAATGCCTGCAGGATTTCTTACGGTTGATGGTTTTTTTACACCTCTGAACACATCCAGAATTCATTTAGATCCCAAATATCTATACGTTTGCGTGCGGCAGATTTATAAGCTGGGCGTGATGGGGGACACACGCGCGGGGATGGGGCTGGATGGGTATGGAACAGCGTGGGCGGGGGTCGGTGGGCAGCGCTTTGGGGATGATCTAAGAGTAGCTGGGAGAGGAGACTCGTGCGCAGGATAGTGCCCGAGACGGGCTGGGAGCCCAAAGATGCGCCTGGTTATGGGGGATACGTCCCGGGCATGTCGGTGTCTGTGGGTAGGGATCGTCTGCGTGTGCAAGGGGGGTCGTGGGGGGATGTTAGCTCGTGTGTGAGCTCACGTGTGCGTGTACATGGTGTACCGGGTCCCCGGGGACGCGCGTGGATGAAGGGGGTTGGTGTGTTTGTGTGTTAACCGTGGCTGAGAGCCTGCGCTCGCACGTGCTGATGGGGACCGTATGCTGCGCGTGGGCAGCATCGACGCGGCGACGGTGGGGGACAGGGGTGCGGGGACGAGGGCGCTTGCAGGGCGCAGGGAGGGGTGCTTGCGCAGACGCACGGGGTGTCCTCTGGGGCTGCTGCTGCTGTAGCCTTGGGGACACCCACGAGGATCCCATTCGCTTCAGGACCTGCTTTAGGCGCCAGCAAGCACCAGCCCTGTCCCCCCACTCCACACCTGGGCCATTAAACGTGGGTTTTGGCGTGGGCACGCACACAACCCAGCGAGAGGAACCCAAGCAATCCTGCCTGTCCTAGAGCATCCTGAAACTCTGCCAGGGCTCAGCTCTGCCAAGGACTCTCCCTGACAATCTCTCACCTCCGTGTGCCCAGGAGGTGCCCCGGCAGCACCCAAGGGTGCGAAGGGGGCAGGGAGTGGGCTTGCCCCCAGTTTCAGCACAGCTCCCCAAGATACGATGCGTTGGGAGGGGACGGGGAGATGGTGGACGAGACTTCCCGGAGGATGGGAGATGGCCGACATGCCCCATGGTAGGAGGGGGACGGCTACAGAGGGGCCCACGTAACCCACGAGGAGAGTCCACCTCACCCACGGGGACGGGGAGGTGAAGACACAACCCCAGCACGGCCCCATCCCACCTCCCCACTGGTGCGTTTCGGGAGCTTACCCTTGCCGCCTTGGACGAGTAGGGATCCTCAAAGAGCGCCCACATCCTGGGCTGCCAATTCCGACAGCAGCCACCCCCTCCGGCAGCCCCCGCCGCCCCCGGCGGCCTGTCATCCATGCCCAGGCGTTGAAGGGCCATCTCCCTACCCCCTTCCTCTTCAGGCTCCTCTCCACCGGCCCCTCCGCCAGGCTCGGGACTCTCGAAGATGTCCAGGGCCTCTTCGGCATCGCGATGCTGGCGGTAGGTCATCCAGCAACAGGGCTCCACGTCCGTCTCATCGATGCCCCAGTAGGTCAGCTCCTCCTCGAAGAGGGGTCCGCAGATGTCCGCAGGGCAGTGCAGCTTGCCCGTACGGTAGTAGTTGAGGACGTAGGAGAAGATCCCGGGGTGACGGTCGAAGAAGAACTCATTGCTTTTACCATCAAAGTCAAAGTTGCTCTGGGCATCGGGGTCGGCGAGCCAGGCCAGGCGGGTGCCTGGCAAAGTCCGTAGGGTGCTTTTGTAGGTCTCATGCCGGGTGCCACCTACATTGATGGTGATCTTGTCCGACTCTTCCCCTTTGCCCATCTCTTCCTTCAGGCATGTTTTGGAGGGTGGTTTGTTCCCAGACTTGCGTCCACGGTAGGAGGAGACACACACCGAGCTGATCATAGATTTCGGTGGATGGGAGATGCACGCTACGCGCACCCTTCCTCCGGGCGAGGAGCTGGGGGTCGGCGGAGGCAGGAGAGGGGGGCAGAGATGGGACTGGGGAGGGGAAAAGGGGGGGGCTCAGGCTTGGCTCTGGCCTCAGGGG
>NW_009224088.1:1803-2673 GCF_000690835.1 Fulmarus glacialis | reverse complement strand
TTTCCCTTGCGTGCGGGGAAGGGATTTCTGCCGAGCTGTT
Organism: Fulmarus glacialis; assembly: GCF_000690835.1. Lineage (NCBI taxonomy): Eukaryota > Metazoa > Chordata > Aves > Procellariiformes > Procellariidae > Fulmarus > Fulmarus glacialis. Next base: position 2,633 of record NW_009224088.1, on the reverse strand, counting down.
CCGGCTGAACAATGCCGAGTTATTAAATCTCCGGCGTTTCCAGCCTGCTGAGGCACAAAGAGCCTTTTCTTTAAGGAGGCGGCAATCTGCTCCCGGCCGCTGCCAGATGGATGCGATAGGCGGCCGGACCAGGGGGTTTCTTGGAGTGTACCAGGGAGGAGGAGGAAGAGGAGAGGCTGTTTTTTCTTGGAAGCTTGCAGAGAACATATTGCAAAGGTGCAAGCAAAAGGGCACATGGTGTTTGTGCCTCTGCGCGGGCTCCTGCTGGCTGTGGGGACCTCGGTGTCCCCAGGCAGGTGCCTGTCCTTGCAGGGCCGTTGCATTTTTGGGTTTCCCTGGGGGGTTTGCTCCCCAACATGCTGGCCAGCTCTGCAGCCCTGGAGAGCCGTGCCCAGCATCCTGGGATGTGTGGGAGCCCTTCCCCGGGGAGGCTGATCTTCCCCCCTGTCTGTGTCCCACCCATGTCCCCCTCCCAGCACAGCCCGTGTCTCCGCTCATCCTGCTCCTCTGCCCCATGAAAATCACGGGAGCGAGCAAATGCTGCCGAGCCCAGGGGACGGACGGGACAGCCTGTGGCATCGGCTGGTGGCAGGTCCATGCGCTCCCCCCTGCTTGGAGGGCGAGCTCTCTGTGGCCACTGGTCACCGGTGTCCATGTGCCCCAGTCCGTGGCACAGGGCGTTTCTGAAATGAGAGGGGGGGAAACTGGGGAAGCCCCTCTGTGTCCAACGATTCTCTGGCCTTGGTCCGTCCCTGGGGTCTGTGGAGGGGACACGGAGCTGGGGACATGAAGCTGGGGACGGAGGGGGTGTGTTCCAGGTGGGCAGGGAG
>NW_009224088.1:1297-1639 GCF_000690835.1 Fulmarus glacialis | reverse complement strand
CCCGTGGGCAGGCAGCAAGGCGAGGGTGGGGGGTGTGCGCTTCGCCCCCAGCCAGCCCGCTGGGGGGGCCCACGGCCACGTGCGCTTTGACGAGAAGCTCCACGACTCGGTGGTGATGGTGACGCAGGAGAAGGACGGCAGCTTCCTCGTCAAGGTGGGAGCCGGGACCTGGGGGACGAGGCGGGTACCAGTGCCACCCTGGCCTGTCCCTGCACCCTGCAGCGGGGCTGGGTCCGTCCTGGGGGCCCTGTGGGGCGGGGGACCCCACAGTGCTGCCCGTTGTAGCCCCCTGAGTGTGGGGCTCCCGCTGCCCATGGCTTCTGCTCCTGCGGCTCTGCCCGC
>NW_009224088.1:623-1061 GCF_000690835.1 Fulmarus glacialis | reverse complement strand
GCTAGCTCCCTGGCATACCTGGGGGGGCCTGGGAGCACCCCGAGAACCCAGGTTCTTCCCTGCCGGCGGCTGTGATGCTCCTGAGGGCACAGGTATAAACATGGGTGCTTTGCTCCAGATTCACCCATTTAGCACCCCTGCATCCAGCCTCTGTCAGCGACGGGGGCAGGTTTGGGGCTGATCTGGGCAGCGATTGCGGGGCCAGATCCGACAGGCTGGGGTGGGATGCAGGCCCCCTCTGGAAATGAGGGTCTGGTGGGGTCACGAGCAGTGGAGCCCAGTCCTGGCAGGGTGGGCTGGGGGACCCGCTGGCCCTGCTGCACCCTGGGCAGGGGAGGGGGATGTGGCACTGTCTCCTCTGTTTTGGGGGCTGAGCTGGGTCTCATCCTGCGTGCCAACGGTGCCGTGGCTTCTCCTTCCTCCCCCTCCCACCCCGGC
>NW_009224088.1:0-244 GCF_000690835.1 Fulmarus glacialis | reverse complement strand
CGTAAATACACCCCTCGGAGAGCTGCGGGGTGGCTCTGGCGTTGTGTGCACCAGAGCAATCTGAAGCTCGCTTTCAGCTCTGAGTCAGTTATTTGTATCGGGCGGATGATGGGTTAGCGCCCTAAAAACGGCACTGAATTGCTTAGCAATTGCCGATCTGTGGGTGGTTGTTATTATTTTTCCCACCTGTGCCGTGCAGCGTGCCACGGGCGCCCCGGCACTGCACGTGCCTCTCCGGGGAGGG
>NW_009224087.1:0-1393 GCF_000690835.1 Fulmarus glacialis | reverse complement strand
CCCCGTTTTTTCAGATAAATTGAAGTGCTTTCCAGAGGCAACCTGGAGAAGAAATAATAGAAATATTAACGCACTGTCTTGGTTGCACTGATCTTGGGGTGTCTACAGCACCTTACTTGAAATGCCCGTTAGACTGTAAAATCCAGTCAAAACTGTATTCGTCGCAGCAATAGTGGTAATAATGTATTTTATCCGAAGCTGCATTATCTCCCTCACAACAGAAACTACAAACAAAACGTATGTTCCAAAAGAAAGGGAAAAGGTTTTATTTAATCCAGAAAATAATTAAAATCTCATGTATTTTTATTGGTTTTAGTATCCAGCAGAGTGAAAATATTGAAACTCCGAGACCCCTTGCATTAAAAAGTCACAACTGTTCTATTTTATTAGTTCTGACTGTGTGAAAAAAATTATAAGGATAACATTGAAAAAATTCGGGTTTTAGAGCCCCGAATGGCCATAAAAACAATAAAATCAACTATAAAACCTGCACTAGTGATATTAAAAAATTATGTAGTTCAATAAATGTGACATTTCATGAATGCAGATTTAATAGTCTCCAACCCGTGGAAGGAGGAAGGCTAAGGTCTAACAATTGAATTTGAAAGGGGCGGTGCTGTAGAACTGCAGAATTAAGTGCTTCATTTTTCTTGTTAGGGATTATGCAGTGGTAGTGGAATGTAATAACTGTGCCATTAAAACTTCCTTTTAACAAGGCCTATTGCTTGTATAAAAGTCAGAAAAGAATAATCTCTTCCTCTATTTATTTGTTTCCCAATAATACAGCAAAACATGTTTTTTTTCTTTTCGGTTAAACTTGTTCTCAGGATTTTGAATCGACAGCTTGTAAAATATTGTGGGGGCCCTCCATACTGCTGCCTCGTATCATGCACGTCGTTATTCCAGAGGGCAACGGGTCATCGGTTTACTGTACATTTATTAAGTAAATCAAGCTGCAAATCCAACACTTCCAGATGAAAACATTAGCTAAACCCCTTGGAAAGAGCAATGCCTGGGAGACTGAGCACAGAGAGAAAAAATAATCAAAACTGTCAGCTCGCTTTACGTGTACCTGATATTTACAAGACACAAGACCACGCTTTAAAGGTGAGTTTTGGCATTTGTTAACAATGTAAAGAAAAAAAAAACAACCTCGCTCTATTATTAAAAATATATATATTTCCATTTCACCAACACCCTTTCGTCTTGCTCTGAGCCTTAGTTATTAAGATCTTCGTGGGTTTGAACTGGAGACCTTTTTAAAAAAAAAAAAAAAAAAAGTTACACCAGCACCTGCTATTCCTTAACAGCTTTCCGTGCTGGCTGTCAGCTCGGGGGCGTGTGAGGGAGACGGGGGACGGGCGACCTGGCGGGGTCCGCGGACACGCCGGGG
>NW_009224086.1:0-219 GCF_000690835.1 Fulmarus glacialis | reverse complement strand
GGGGGCCAAGGGGACTCTGAGGGGACACCGAGTTGACGTCAAGGGGACGCTACGGGGACACCGAGGGGACGTCAAGGGGACACTGAGGGGCCTCCAAGGGGGCTTCAAGGAGACACCATGGGGACACTGAGGGGGTGTCAAGAGGACACCGAGGGGATATCAAGGGGACACCAAGGAGGCTCCAAGGGGACACCGAGGGGACACCGAGGGGACACCCAG
>NW_009224085.1:2649-32606 GCF_000690835.1 Fulmarus glacialis | reverse complement strand
GCAGCTGCGTGGGGTTAAACCACGACAGAATGCAAAGCCACGTAAAAGAATTGTGCCTTGCACTTGAATTTCCATAGGAAGTGGCTCCCACCACCCTGAACAGTCCTTAGAAAGGTTGAGGAGACAAGCTTTATAAAGGTGATAAAAAGTTCCAGTGTGCATAAACTGAGTTCATTATAGTGATTTTCTACCTCAAATTTAAGGCAATTTTTTTAAAGTAACTTCAGCCACTCATCATCTTCAAGACAAATACAAATATCACATCTAGCAGATTGTTCCTGGAGAGGCACATCCACATTCTCATAGGTTTTCAAAGCTAGCTGGGATCACTATGATGCTCTGTTCTGATTTCCTGCATAATGAAGTCAAAGAGCTGGACTCACTCATTTCTGTGTCAACTTCTCATTGAGTAAGGACATGTCTATAATCAATTTTGATTTAAAGAGTTGAAATTTGAGAGACTTCAATGCATTCCACACTCTAATGTATAATTCATATCATATATCACTAAACTCTATCCCATCTTAACAACTGTCTAGAAGATGGTCATTTTTAGTTCAGAAGATACATCCTTCTAACCTTGTTTTGCATTATGTCATCTTTCACTACAAAAGCTGCTCTTACATTTCAGTTTTCCTAAGCACAGAAAGCAATTACCTTCTAGCTATCAAACTGCTTACTAATCCCAGGGGATTATAAATAAATATGTGAAGCTATATGGAGGCGGGGTGGAAGAGGGGAAAACAGGGAGCGGGGGGGAGACACACAGACAGACAAAAAGAATATTCCAGAAAGCTTGCATCTCAGTGCCACCAGGATTTCAAAGAACGGTTAACTGCTGGTCATTTTATCAGCAGTAGTGAAAAGGAAAAGCAGCCAGTTTTGTAATCAAGAGCTAATCAACTTAGGTACTTCTGTCATACAGCACAAAGTAAACTTTATGTTGAGAGTTGAAGGCTGGAAGAGGGAACCAGAGATTATTTTCTGTCTGAAAGCTGTTTCACTTTTCTGTCTTGTGCAAACTAGACTGAGTCAGAGAGAGCTCTTTGCGGTGTATGGTTCAAGCTGTGGGCTTGAGTTTGAGGCACTTCCTTAATATGTGGTCATGTACCACCCAGGGCTCTAACTCTTACTGTTAAACCTTTCCAGTAAGAGCCTTACTGTGAGAAAAGTGACTGTCTCCTCGGAAAACAATTATGCAATTACATTGCAAAGTCATGAAAAAGTACTTCCTCTAAAACCTATGAAGAAATCAGACACCTGCATGTGCAATGTAGTCTTAAAAGCAGAATGACAGGATTACAAGGTCAATGGTTTTCCTTTTGAAAGATGTTATCTGGGCAGGATTCCGACTCCTAGAGAGTTCAGAAAAAGGAAAAAGACAAAATACAAACAAAAAAACTTACAACAGGCAGCAAAAACCAACCAAGTGAAAAAGAATTTTAAACAAAATAAACAAGAATTATGAGAGATGAGAAATACCTTTTTCTGCAACCACGCTTAACCCATTCAGTAACATCTAAGAGATATACAGAAAGTCAGGATCACTAGGGTTTTTGCTTAATTAAATTCAAGGACGAAGGAATTCACAAAATTGTAGGGCCCCTTCATCTGTTGTTTTGAAAACAGAGTTTTCATGACTATGAGAGCAAGAAGAATATGGCTTCCACACAAACCAGACTTGATCAAGCACTTTGTAGATGTATAAACCAAGAATCTCATAAGCTGCTCTGTATAGGACAGAAATGTAAATTCCACCTATATAGGAAGCAGAACCCCAAATCTTATCAGCCGAGTGAGCTCCTGCAATTCAAGCTGGCTGGAATACAGGAATGTAACATGCAATCAGACAAGCATTCAGCAGGCCTCTTTGGGATGTCACTGTTGAGGCTGGTAAGCAGCCAAAGAAACAAAATGTTGCTGTAGACTACAGCATTAGAAAGCCCACCAAAGCAAGATTTCCACAGAAGAAAAATATTCCTCCCCCCCCTCAAAAGAAAAAAAAAAAGACAATGGAAAGAATGTTATCACAATAACATACTTCTTATGAGAAAGTATAGGATGACAGCATTTAGCTATCCCTTTAAAGAGGAATCTAATGTTACTCTGCCACTGGCTTCTGCTTGTCTAGCTCAGCATAAGGTATGATGTTCACAAGGGCCTGAAGCGACCCTCCTCAGTGACCTGAAATTGCCAGGACTCAGAATCCAGGGGCCTCAACTCCACTCAAATCCTGTGCCTAGTGTTCATCATTAACCATGTGCCCCTGAGGGCCTGGAGACAGTCAAGCCTGAGCAACGCTGAAGCCATGTATGCCTCCTCTAGCCTTACCTCAGCCAACCTCAGCACTTGCACACTGACAAAAGCTGGGCTGCCATCGGAGGCTAAGCATGCAGCTGAAGGGCTTCAGACAACACAGCAGTGCTGGGAATTTGACCACTCCACTATGCACGCCGTGAGACTCTTGGATCCCCCTAGCTTTTCTTTGACTCTTAGCATGAGAAGATGCCAGTTAAAGATACACTTGTGATACAAACCTAATAAGACACGCCTTCTTAGTAGAGAAAATGGCAATTTATTCTACAGATGAAGAGCAAAGGACCACTTCTACTATTCTCTACCAGAAGAAAACACAGCATATGACAAGGACAAAGCCTATTTAATTTTGTACATAAAGCAGACCTCATCTTGTTTGGAGTCTTCAGACACTATAACTATAATGAAATAAGAACAAGTTCTGGATACTAGTTATTATTCTCATATGGTTACGAGCAATTTATTACTAAAGATAGGTATCTGAAACTGTCTCCCACAACTGAATCTGTCGTCTTCTGTTATCACTTTGGTTATCATTCACTGCACTGTTACATCTAACATAAGAGTGTTAGTTCCTTGAGAAAAGAGCCGAATTCATTTTATATGTGTAAGATGCCCCACAGACTCCCCTGATGCACTACTCATACAAATCCATGCCTATTGGGCTGATCCTTCAAGAATCAGACAATAGTTAACACAAACATATATCAAGACCCAAGAAGGAGCACCAAAGAGAAAATCTAAGTAAAGAATGGAGCACTAAGGCAGAGCTAGCCCAGATGTTTTTGCAGCAATAATTAGTGGTCATCTCTAAAATAGGAAGTGCTACACAAAACACTGCACAAAACGTAAAATCTCCAGCTGTGCAAAGTCCAAAGGAATCTTCTGGGGACAACTTTTGTAGATGATTATCTATGTTAATCTAGGCCAGAAGTGTGAGTGCACTGGCAGTACCACAGCATACATTTTGCACATCTATCTGCTCTACCTCTTAGGTTTTCCTTATTTTCTTTCACACATTTTCATACCCTTGACTAATCTCTGATTCAGCAGGCCATTCTATATCATTGAGTATTTTCAAATTCTTTTAAATTCAGCCCCAAATGCTAATATTATATGTAGATATATCTAGATCTATCTCTACATAGCTGTATATATATATACACACACACACATGCACAGGCACACACAATATTCTCATACATACAGAGAAAGTAACCCTAACAGAATTGCTTCCAATTGTAGTGATATAATAATATTTTCCCCACCAGATGGCAGTAACTTCAACTTAATATAAACCAGACTGGTTGCCACATGTGCAGCAAACAATGGCATTCTTTATATTTGGGCTTTTCTGTAAGAGGGAAATACTGTTTTTTTCAACATGGAGAGCTATTCCAGTTTCCTTCTATTTAATGACAAATTGGAGAATAAAGTTTACTACTAACAGCTAAGCTCAACTTTGATCACTGTATCCTACAAGGTTTTTTTTTAACACATGTATCATTTCATATTGTTATTTTTTCAGTATACTGTAATTTTGTCAAATCTGAGAAATATGAGTGTTATTTCCAGTCATTGTCTTTTTCCAAGAATAATTCTGGAACATAAATGACTGGGTAACTTTCAATTGCATAATAAACTTAAACTTTTACAATAAATGCTGATAATTAAAATGACTAAAGGACTCCAAAGAAGGTGGGGGGGAATGGAAAACATCTTGTGCACAATTGTTTGACAAAAATATACAGTGTGCAGACTTCTTGACTTATGAAAAAATCGGGGTATCATCTACAGCAAAAATATTGCAGGCAGCACACACTATATTACATGTAGGCTAAATTGTCTTTAATGTGGGAGCTAACAATTGCTTCTACTGGTAAGAGCAGGAAAGTTTTTGTTAGCATAGTCCAGGCACTGTAAAAATAATGTAATCTGGTGGATGGGGACTGCTCTGTAGGATATCTAGCTTTAGGAACAACTCATCCATAGATTCCAGCCAAAAAGATGATTGTTCGCTTTTTATTTCTTTAACTTCTCTTTATTTTTGAAAGAAATTTTCCAGAAGAAAATGTCACGTATCATAAAAAGAGGACTTCACTCCTATTCTTCTAATATTAGTATTCAGAATGATTAAGTGGGTTTATATTCAGCTCTATGCCTACTGCAAAGAAAATATAAAAAATGCACATTCTTACTAATAAAACACACTCATCTTTCAATAAATTTATGACCAAATACACAGTCTGTTTGGACAGCTGGCTTCCACTATCCTACAAGCACAGATTCAGATCCTTTTCTGTTTCATGATTTTTAGTTTTCACATAGAAAGACAAATAGAGCAAAATTTTCTCCAGATATACAAAACAAATAAGTACAGTGATGGAAGGAAAAGACCACAAAAACAAAGAAAAAAACCCAACAACCCGAATTTTATCACAAACAGAAATTTGAGAGAAAACAAGGACAACGAAAAAGAAACTGATCTTAGGCACATAAAAAATTAAAGAAAGGAACCAAGACCTAACAATAGATTCACAGTAAAAGGGGGAAACATAAGCAGGAAGGAAAGAAATTATGATTGTGAAGCCTTTGGGAAGAGAGGAGGAAAGTGAACGAAAGCCAAAGAGTGTTGCTGTCAAGCCTGGCTTCAGGAGTGCCATTGCAATGAAGCTCAATTTATTTCATGGAAAAGCTAGGCCTCTATTACCTGCTCCAGTTGAAATATGCTGGTGAATTACTGCTTTTCAGGAATACAGTGATATGACTACTTTCTACTAATCCAACATTAAGCAGCCAGCCATACTTGTCCTTCACACTTATGGCTAATGTTCCTGAATATTTCACTTTTCATAACCAGCTTCTCTACATAAACCAAAAATGTAAGTCCAATTTACACGGATGTGTGCCCGGCAATGTCATTTGAACTGAAGACAATTTCTAGATATAGTATAATTCAAAAGACCTTTTCATAAAATTTTCATTATAGCTTGATATTCTTCTGAGATTGCACATTCACATCAGCTGGAAGTATGAGCAGAATCCACCATAAAAGTAAGTTGTTCCTAACATCTGAAGGAAGAGGAAAAGTGAAAGTAACAAGGAATTTTTAGTATGAACCTAACCAAAATGGTTTTAAACGGAGATGCAAACCTGTGTGAATAACCACGCACTCAAAAGCCATCTTTAGATCAGAAAGACAAACTGAATGAGTCATTGTTGAAGCAGACAGAGTAAGCACAGGGATCCACCGTTCAACATAAGGTCGTAGCATAAAGAGTTTAGCACAACCCTGCGACGTTCAAAGGGCCAGTAAAGTAGGAGTTACAGACAACTGCTTTTTCCTCCAGTTGCAGTATCAGTAGTAATCCTGCAGTAATGTTTAGAAATTCCTGTATATTTTGAAAAGGATATGGGAAAAACAGAGGTGAAGGAAGAGCAACAAAAACTGAATACTGGAGAATATGTGTTACAGTGAAAGTCTTAAGAGAGATCAGATCTATTTTAGCTGACTTGAACAAATATGTAGCAGTGATTATAGGAAAACAACTACCATCTATAAGTGCCAGCAGAAAACAATGGCTCAAAGCTGAAGCCAGTCATATTTAAATCTGGTAAAAGGCACAATTTTTCACTGTTTGTTTCAGGAATTAATCACCCTTGCTATGAAGATAAATAGTGGATTAAATAAAAAATAAATCCTTTTCTGCTTCAAAGAAAAAACACAAGGGAGTAATGGCACAAAATATAAAAACTTTAAAAAGATTTTAAACTACGTGATCCAATAGCACATTCTGATTTGAAACACTATCACTCTCCATGAAAGGCATGAAGTAATTAGTCACATCTATAAGGAAAAATATTTTGAATCACATCAAGGCAATCCCAGCCTTCCCACAGGCGAAAGGGTTGCCATTTAACCTTCCTTAGAAACGCATGGGGAAATTTTAAACTGAGTGAGGAAAACAATGACAAAACTCCCATCAAATTTAATGGCGCTGAGATTTTAGACCCAGTTCTGGTGTTGCCAGTGCTGAGCTATATCCCCACCAGAAGGAGCCTCAGGGCCCTGTTGCACCATCCCAGCCAGGCTGGGGCCATGGGTGCTGGCTGCTGTAGCAGGCCTGGCCTTACTGCGGGGCCCAGCGTTTGGGCCCTGGCCTGAGGGACACCCGCCCGGCCTGGTCCAGTGCTGGTGGGGGGGCTGTCCCAGCTGCCAGCCATGGCCGGCCCCGTGCCCTGGTAGCCATGTGCCGTGAGGATAAGTGCCATGACTGCGCTCCTTGGGAGCCATTTCAAACGCAGAGGGAGCGTCTCCTAACTCTGTCCTGAGAAAGCTGCTGTGGGACAGAGAACAGCAGCACTGCCTGCGGTACCATATGCCAGAGGTTGGTCACGGTGACTTGGCAACTGAAACTTTGGGTAACGGTCCCAAGGCTTACCTGCGGCTCGTAAAACAGCAAACACGGTCCCGCTGCGAAACAGAAAGGCAGCTGTACACCTGGAAGAGATGCAGCGCATCAAAACAAGGATATGGGACTCACGCAATAAACTAGCTGAGTCTCTGAGTTTCACCTGGTTATTTTAAAATTAACCCCGTTTCAAAGAAAGATGTAATGCTATATCCCATAATTACAAAATATACAGACAAAAAAGAGGAACCTTTTTTGCAAGGCTTGATGAACGTCAACAGGTTAACAAATTTATGGGAATTGCCATATACCAGCAGCTCAAGCAACAAGATCAGCCAGTACCACAAGGTGGAGTGCCTGACCCCTCGCTCACCCGACTCGGCCCATCCGGACAGCGGGCAGCAAGGGCCGGCCCTCAGACCCTGCTTTGCCAAGGGCTGCAGCGGACACAGGCAAGGAGCAGGCCACAAAGAAGGTAAATTATTTTACTCCCCCACCATCTTCTCTCTTGCTGGCTGCACATTCAATTGTGTGCTGAGATATGTATGCAAATAAAGTCACAATTTTATTACTTTTATAAAGTGGCAACCAACTCCATTTTTTAGACTGAATTTTAGCACCTGAAAATTCTGTTTTCTCTTTGTAGATTGTTAGAAAATGTATAGCTTGAGTTTATGCACAAAACCTAAAATTTTTCTCATTTGTACTAACATCTTCACAGCAAACACAAAGTTGTGTTTAGTAGAATTTATTAGGAAAAGTGTTAATCTATAATCACATTTCTAGTACAATAAATATAATACCAAGGGAAAACACATGTAGCAGAAGCTCTATTCTGGCAAAAGTTGTTTAGTTTATGCAGTAAGAAATCCTCTGAGCTGTTTGCTATCAACAGATCACATATAGTGCCTTCCTTTTGTTAACAAGGAGTTTTTGAAGAAGTGGGATAAGTTAGTAAACTGTTGATACACTCAGCAAATGGGATTTTAAAATGAAGAACCCTTTAGTTTCTGAGAGCTCAATTAGTATTAATTACAAGTTTAAAGAAGCACCACAGCATATTCACATTAATAGTATAGGTATATCTACAATATAATTACTGTCACTTCAATAAGTGCAGTCATGCATACACATCCCCTTCTAGGATCAAAGCGGTGGCATATCAAGTCCAGGCTCCTGCTATCAGAGGCAACTGTGTTTCACATTCCCTTTCATAAATGTATCATTTTCCACCTCACAAACAGTTAGACGTGTGTGGAAAAAACAAAACCTGACCACCTTATTGGGAGGCTTCTCCAGAACTCTACTGCTTTGATGGCTAGAAATCTTCTAACTTTCAGTCAGATTTTCTGCCAGTTATTTCTGTCCCAGCTCTGTTCTTCAGATTAAACGATTGTTCTCCTTCACTTGCAATTCTCCTCTACCAGCAGCGTATCTTTTCTCTTGGCCTTTATTTTAGTGAAGAGAAATAAAACTTTTAGTATCCTCACAGTAATCTCTCCCTTCCCACTATTCATTTTACTAGCCTTTCCCTGTTTGTTACAACTAAGTTCATACTTGCTACACCCGGGTGCTCTGAACACTAGGCAGTATTCCTGGGGAGGTTGTTGCAGTGCCTCACGTGGAGGCATCAATAATTTCATTTCACCACCCAAAAGGTCTAACTCGATACATTTTAAAATGGCATAAATCTGGTTTATGGACATATCACATTGGTGTCTCAGCCATTTTGGATGAAATTCATCTTACCTAGTTTTAAGCAGTACCTCTGAGCTAGTCACTGCAGGCCCCTTTTATAATTAGAGAGACAGTTTACAGCATGATCCATCTGATCTATTTTTAGAGATTCTGACTGGATGAAATCTGTTGTGCCCTAGAAATACTCTTCACTGACCATGTCTAAACAAATACCTCAGTTGGAGACATCTATACTGGATCAACTGAACAGCTTATTTTGTGGTTTATTAATACAAACAGCTCCTTCATTTCCTTTCTAAGAATCATAAGATATCAGATAATAGCAGAAGTAATCATAACCAAAGGTATAACTTTATGTTTTCAGACTTCCATCCTGTTTCTATTTGTCACAGCCTCCGAGTTGTGAAGTTTTCTCTCGATTATTCCAAATGGACAGTACTTTTGAACTGTATATTGAAAATGGCTCTTCTAGTACACTTTTAAAACCACAGTAACTAGATGTAGCACAATTTCCCCACAAAAATCAAGTGCTTGTGTAATGATTTGACAGGATTACAGTTTGGCAATTGATATTCTAGACTAGAACATGAGAAAGAGCAACAGGTATTTTAGGAAATCAGATTGTTGTATCATTCAGAAGTGAAAAGAAGATGCTGAATTTTGATCAATCATAAATAAAAGGATGTAGACTTGGGGAAGTAGGTAGGATGCTTTTTGGCAATCCATCTCTATCAAAACTCCTTAACTATATCTGCTAAGCAAGAAGCTTGAAATATTTGAATAGTAAAAGATAAACATTAAAGTCAAACAAACAAGCACAAATACATATCTCTATCATCTTCTCCAATGGAACAACTACAGAGTTTTGCTTCATAAAGGGCAAATTAAAATCCAAGGAAGTCTCCCTCACCTCCATAGACAAACCAATGTAGTTACCATACTGTATGGTACCACAGTGGATTAATATTTTAAAATTGACTACTGCTGAATCTTAAGAATTTACCTTAAACCCTCCAAATATGAGCTATACAATGGAAGAAGTCTTACCACTATACCAGTGTTTCTTTGCTTTGTGAGGGAAATGCTAGTACAGATAAATAGTTTTATCCCAGAGGTTTTGCAGCACATAACAGGCTGGACTGAATATCTCTGGAGTTTTGGTTTTGGCCAATACATACTCATGAAGGTTTTCTTCATATCTCATCAATCCTGTTTACAAACAAGCATTTGAACAATCTTCATGTGACACAAGTATTTGGACAAAATTCCTTATGACGGGATAACTGGGGAAAGTTTTCATCCAAACTGCTGTCAATCCGAAGCTAAATACAAATTACAGAATATTTGGAAGATTAATGAACACACAAACATGAACAATTCAAAACTGAGTTATTTACCATAGCAGAAGTCATTATGAATACTTTTCATCCTGCTTGGTGCTCAGAAACCAAAACTCAGGATAACTCTCAGAAATGCAAGCACCTAATAACTTCATTCCCTGAACCACAATACCAAAAGGATTAACTACCAGATAATTCAGGCTCAAGGATAAATTCATGGACAGAAGTTCCATAAACAGATACTGAAGGGTACAGGTAGGGATGTCCCCTCTAATATCACAAATCCAAAAATTATGGATGCCAAGGGACTACAAGGGAAATGGACCGCAGAAAGCAGAGAGGCCCAGGTGCTCTCCCTAAATTGCATGCCATGTTGCCACTGTCATAGAATAAGCACCAGGATAGATGGACCACTAGTCTGGCCCACAAGAGCATTCCTTGAATTATCTTGTTCCATGAATAAAAAACAGATAGACTTCAATATCACCTTGAGGAAACTCAAATAGAATTGTGGGAAGAAGATATTTGTTCAAAATTATTAAACACTGCAGCCTAAAAGTGAGATCACCTAGTCAGAACTAAGGAGTGAAGAAATACCGTAAGCGTTCTCACACAACACATATTCAGACCCAACATCCCAGTCACAGCAGGATCAAAGGTATGTCGCTTCACAGAAATATGAAAGATTTTGTTCAGGGTGTAATTTCAGCCATTTTTTTAATGTCAAACTATCAGCCATCTTTGCCCCTCATAAACCAAAAAACATCAGATTTTCCGTTCTCTACGAAAATTGTATTTTTTTAGGCCACAGCTCTCATAAACATGTCCTTGACAGTGGCATTTGTTAAGCATATATGCTGACCTTTTCAAAGTTTCTCTTTTTTGAAATGGCTGTTCTCATTTTGCATTCTGCTACGTATTCTTTCACATACTGCTAAATGCAAACTTTACCTAGTTTGCAAGGTTCTTTACTCATGAGCGTACAAGTATTACAAGATTTCTTTAGAATTCTTTCTTGTCAATAATGTAAAACTTCCAGAGCTCTTCAACAGATACAAACACCGGGGAAATTTCCACCCCTGTTTCTGAAACAGGATGTAATAATTCTACCAAAGGCATATCTGTATATAAAATAGCCAGTATTTATCCTGAGAACTCCCTCTTTCATGACTATCTCTTTGGAAGAAATCAAATAAGAAAAAAAATGTAGTCACTCCCCAGAGAGCACAATATTTTAAAACCAAGACCAACAGTAGCTAAGACACACTCTGGTCCCTCATAATTCCTGTTCATTTTTCCATAAAGTCATTATGTAGCAAGAGGAGGCAAATGGTGAGAAGGTGGCATGTTTTGCATAAGAAGGGTCTCTGTGATGCTCTTCTGAAAATATGAGAAAGGCAAAAGCTACCATTTTTTAAAAAAACTTGTTTTCTACATTAGGACAATGCATCTTCTTGCAGCCCAGAAAATCAATCATATCCTAGGCTGCACAAAGAGAAGTGTGGCCAGCAGGTCAAGGGAGGTGACTCTTTCCCTCTACTCTGCTCTGGTGAGACCCCCCCTCTCAGCTCTTGTGAGACCCAACCTGGAGTACTGCATCCAGCTCTGGGGGCCCCAGCACAAGACAAGACATGGACCTGTTAGAGCGGGTTATTAGAACGAAAATTATCAGAGCGCTGCAACACCTCTCCTGTGAAGAAAGACTGGGAGAGTTGGGATTGTTCAGTCTGGAGAAGAGAAGGCTGTAGGGAGATCTTATTGTGGCCTTTCAATACTTGAAGGGGTTTGTAAGAAAAATGGAGAGAGACTTTTTATCAAGGTCTGTAGTGATAGGACAAGGGGTAATGGTTTTAAACTGAAAGGGGGTAGATTTAGATTAGATACAAGGAAGAATTTTTTTACAATGAGGGTGGTGAGATACTGGAACAGGTTTTCCAGAGAAGTTGTAGATGCCCCATCCCTGGAAGAGTTCAAGGTCAGATTGGATGGGGCTTTGAGCAGCATGGTCTAGTGGAAGGTGTCCCTGACTATGGCAGGGGGGTTGGACTAGATGACCTTTAAAGGTCCATTCCAACCCAAACTATTCTATGATTCTACAATTCTATGACTGTTTGGCATGACCGGCTCTTTACAGGAAGTATTGTTGCCATAGGATCATATCACAAAGATTGTGATCTTAAATTAGTCAGGATCTACACAAGAACGAAGCTGTTATTGCTGTTGTTCTGCATGTCTCTGTTAAAAAGCTACAAGAAATACTAGGTTATTTTAGATTAATATTATTTCAGTAATGCTATATCTTCCTTTTCTATAAACAGCATTTCTATAAACACAAGCATTAAAGGGACTTCTGCTTATCAATATCAGAGGCTCAGAAAATGACAGTACTGAAATGAACTTCATATACTTCAGTTGCTCCTGGAATCAGACTAACTTCCATTTCAAGGATCAAACATCATCGAACTATGCCATTGAGTGAGAAAATACATCTTTCTGGTCGTTTGACTCAGAGTTCATTCTGCATCTGTTATTCATATTCAAAGCATTTGGAAGGAGACTAGAGTAAGGAGCAAGGACTTAAGTAGACTTTCTAAGGCTTTTTGTGGTAGTGTTTATAGACCAAGAAGAATATTCAAGAGCCAGAGAGACTTAATTTGTTTTGTATCTTAAATTGGAGCTGATGCAGTTAATCATTCCCAAGTTTATAGCAAAGCAAATCCACATAGAGTACTTAAAGCAAATTACTGGCTTAACTCATCTATCAGGTACCTTGGTTTTGAGGGGGAAAGCCTGGAGACTTTCACATACTACCAAAATTCAAACAACACAGTTTTAAGCTTTGATGATTCTTTGCTAAATGGGCTTCTCCAAGTCCTTGCTCTTAGCAAGTCCACAGTAAAGCTTGAATATTCTCTGTCATTAAGGAAATGTAGAAAAGGATGATCCTGGAGAAGCAAATCAAAGGATTTTTGGTGAGGATTAAAGCTGGCAGCACATTAGGAAACCTTGAATTAAAAAGGTATCTTTTCATTCAAATTTCAGATAACTATAATTCCTCTTGCATCACCAGACTGAAAACTGGGCTCTCTTCTGGTTTTTGCTGCCTTTACTTTATCCAGTAGATTGTTAGGATGTGCAGCGTGATAAACTCCTGTCCTTGAAATGATGACTTAAAACTTTGTTGCACATCATAATAAAATGCCAGTGCACAAATTGCTTAAAGATGGTACCAAACTGTAGAACCCTTATCTTCACTGAGCAAGAAGATCATGGTCTCTTCAGGGTATTTGTTTTGGTTTGGTTCAGTATGCTATGACACTTTTTTTCAAAGAGGCTTACCTGAGTGACTCAAATTAAGAGACTTTTGGTGAAATACATAACTCTCTTATAAAAACTTTTTCTCAACTGCTAAAGTCTTCATAGGCTAGATGTTCCATATTGGTTCAGCTATCTTAACAGATTTCCATAATTCTTTGTATTTCATCAGGGAAGGAAAAATGGAGGGAAGAAAGGGTAGATAAGCCATGCTGGTAGGATTGGTACCTCCCTTGATTCAAGCAAGCAATTCAGTCTAAAATTCCTCTAAAATAAACTGATGACACAGCGAACCTTGTCTACAGCATATTGTGTTAAAACTTTGTCCACCTCTCTTGTGAAAACAAAGGAATTCATTCTGAAGACAACAGGGGCATGAACTGCGTTGATTGTGAAGGAAATTGCATCTGATAATCCTTGCTATGCAAACCACAAAACTTCACAACATCCAGGAGGCATCTCCAGTATAAAAAAAGCCCTCCTCCTCCCTGTTCTCAGAACCAGTAATGTACTCCCTTTGTTCAGAGAAGCTGAATTGGCTTCTATATCGCAATGGAGGTTAGAAGATAGTGTTGCTTCTTGAGGCCCTTAGAGCCCCGGTATTCAAGAAGGGGAATAAGATGTTTAGATTACTTGCTCCTTCATCTAAATGAATGGCTCAAAGGGAAAAAGCAAAGAGAAGTATCAGTCTAACAGTAATCACTGGCTTTCACAGAGTAAAATGCCTCCAACTGCCAGCCTAAACTTTAGCTTGAACTAACTAGGTGCAAAGCTGGCACGTCACTCAAGCAACAGCCCAGTATAACCCAATGTTTTTTCAGACCTTCAGTGTCAACAACAGAAGAGGGCCAGGAGTGTACGTACTTTGGGGCAACACATCAACGCATGGTAAAATCCACCCTACAACAACAACAACAGAAATAAAACTAACGGTTTCACAATCATACTTTCATTGCTAATAAAGATGCATCTTTTCCCTTCCACTCCAAGTCTTACACATCTTTCATTGCAATGCTCTATCCTTAGTTCCTTACAGGAGAAGGTTAATTATTTCAAGAAATGATCATGAATATAATTAAGATCAGATCCTCCCCTTGGTACACTGTGCAGACTGCTGTGAATCTAGAGATGACTTTCTTATCAATTACATTAAAACGAACAAGAGGGAGGCCTTTTATTTAAAAAAATCTTCCTTCCAGGAGCGAATATCTCTCTCTCTCTCTCCCTCTCCTTTTCTATTTTTTTATTAAAACTTAATGTGTTAGTAGCACAAGAATAAGTGATTGTTGCCATTGCATTGCTGAATTTCAAGCAGTATTTGGATACCAAATAGAATAGCACTGTCTTTTGCACTGTTTATGCCATACATGTAAGATTGAGTACTTTATCTTTTAATTTATTGTTGAAGGTAACAAACAAAAATTAAGAGAATCTCACATAGTCTAAATAAAGCTTAAGGCACAACACTTCCACATGGTGTATGAATTTCTAAACTGCAGTCAGTATATGAACATGTTTGTTGTCATTAACATGCATTTATCATTCGGCAGGAATACCAAAATGTCATATTACATGTAACAGCCTACACAAAAGACCAGCAAACAGGTTTTTCTCTTAAGCTAATGGGACTAGTTAACGGACCTTCTGGAGAAAAGGTACAATTTGCAATCATGTCAAAGACTCTCTGAAAACTGAATTAATATGCAGGATATAAATTATCCAGAATGAATCCAATGAATCCAGATCATGACCATTTTAAGATAATGGGCTTCCTATTTTTGCTATTAATATTTTATTGCTTATATTACATGTTCATATTGTCCTATGCATTATTTGTTGTTTTCTTAGACAATTTTGGCCCATAAATGTGCAGCGTAGGCCAAAGACTTTTTTTCAAAAAAGCCTGTCACTATTTGGAGGAAACTTACAGTTGGTTCACATACATTCATTTCGAATATGCAGTCCCCAGTCTGAAGTTAAATCAAACCATCCTATAGATCAACGGAACTTCAGAATACACCCTGAGAAACTACTCCCCTTGATACACTCATAAATATTAATTACATTTATAGGATAGCAATACAAATTCTGCCAAGTACCACAGGACCCTGCAGTTATTAAAGAGCAGCAAAAAATACTGACGGAAATGACCGGAGTAATTATCAGTGTTCCTGAAACTTCAAACTCTGTTCAACAGTTCACCAGATATTTGCCCCCCCCATCAATTTTAACAAGATTAGTTGGAATAAAACTAATCTCATGCTGATAATAAGAACACAAATGCTGTAGCTTGTAATAAAACAAAACAACATACAGTAAGTACTTAACAGAAGCTACTGGTCCTAAAGCAACCATTTTAACAGTAAAATTCCAATGAAAATAGTAAGCCATCAAAATTTACAAACTACCACAAACAGTTAAAATTTCACAGAACAGGTTTAATAAATACAATTAATAAAACAGGCACACTTATGCCAGGGCAAATACACTACGCATTTTAATTTTTCAAGAGGAAATGTAATACGCTGCAGCTAAAGGAATAACAAAGCAAAAAGAAACAAAGTACAAACATAACGATTCTCAAAGGTTAATGGTTACACCACTGGCTTATATTCACTGATCACGTTTTTACTACCTATAGCCTGCAGATAATATTTTTTTTCCCCCTGAAGAAGGTAAGACTATTACGTGCTGACTTTTGCGTGCATTTTTAAGCGTCTTGCCTAGGAGTGCAAATCTTGAAAATTAGCGTTGTAGAGCCAACAAAGGAGGAAAAATAACTGGCAAAATATTGGAACAAAAAAGTTATTGCAGAGAGATAGAAATTCATTACTTTCATGCTCTGTCAAACTTATAATAATATGCACTTAGGAAGAAAAGCAAAATCTTATTTTAAATGGCATTTTCTAAAGCTACGCTAACAAAAGGATTTGTGGTCCTGTCACGAAAAAACATTGACCCTTGACCTTTTTTCAGTTTAGAGAAGGAGAACAGCCAGAATCTTGTGTATCAAACAAATGTTTGTTTTGTATAAACATTTTCTTAGTTTGCTGCAAAAGCAGAGAAAAAAGGAAAAGAAGAAGAAGAAAATGCCCCAAACGAAAGGCTCGGAAACAGTGCAAGCCTGCTTCTAAACAGTCATGTGACTTTTTTTTTGCTAACAGCCATGTGCTCGCGTATCATTTTACTCTGAAATAACTCTGCGGATTTCAGCTCAACCTGCCTTTGCTTATAATGCATGACATAGCCTGTGAGGGAGCCTGAGAACCGTCCCTCTTCAAAAGCAAGGTTCCCATGCTTGGCCTGTAACCATGGAAGCAGATGCCTTTTTTGCTTACCCCTGCTTACCTCTTTGCAGCCACGAGCTGCTCCCTATTGTTAAAAGGGGTACGCCTTGATTTTTCTTCGTCGTGACCGAACTTGCCTCTTCTTCAAAGGGCATGATGCTGCAGGTCATTGGTCTAGACTGTTTGCACGGTCCAGAGAACAGCCTTGATGTAACCCTTGCTCCGTCTGTGCCACACCACCAGCCGTGCGACTGTAGACTGTAGGGGGACATCGGAGATCTGTATTTGAAAAGAAGTCCGTCCGATTTTGCCATTGTGCCTTTTCAGTCATCGATCGAATGAATATCGAACCTTCTGTCGTTGCATGTGTGAAATAGATAGCTTAGCAAGCACTTTTGTGCCCAAACCTGTGCAGTGGGCCAAACTCTCTTCCTTTATTCACAAGTATTATTGTTTTTCGTAGTATAGCCATTTCTTAGGTACTTTAATAACGGTGTCCTAATGTTAGACCAGCCTCACAACAGAATCTCTTTGTTGTAATCCGCTTGATTTAGCACTTAATTTTTTTAATTTTTTTTAAAGGTGCTTTCTCTTTTAGTCATTCCCAATTGAACATCAGCCCTCTTAAAGTGCAAGAGAGGCTGATTTTGAATCGGTATGAATAGCCCAGAATCGTGAGGGGTTTCAAAAAAGATAATGACTGGAGGTTTGCTACCATAAGGCTATAAAAATAATATGGGGGGGGAAAAGTGAACTTGCAAAGCTTCCAAGGTAAATTCAAAATTAAAAAACCCAGCAAATATGGCACTTTTTTTGTGAGTGTGTTAAATACAAATAAAGTAGATAGATAGTGGTAAGGAAAGACAGATATTGTAATAGATAAAATAACCTGACAGTGGTGGCTAAAAACCTAAAAGAATCCTATCTCCTTTTTTCCCTTGATATACAAAGACAAATAATTTGGAAATTCAACACCTGATAACATGGGAGCTCTAAAATACTTTTTACTCTTCTGTACTATTGCACAAACATTTTAGATATTCACTAGCCAGCTAATTTTTTAAAATTTTATTTCATTTTTTAAATTTTATTTCATTTAAAAACCCATATAGATAAATGTCCAAGCCATAGCAAGAAATTATGAAAATTATGTTAAGTCACTAAGAAAATGTAGCTGAAGCGTTCAGTCAAAGAGTTCAACAGAACTCTAGGAATTTCAGGGGGAGTGAAGAAAAAGATGCTCTAACACCTTTTAATAAAAGACAGAATTGTAGCTAAGGTGGAAAATGATACATTCCTGAAATCAGTCCGTAAGCAAGTTTTTACTCTCCTTTTAACAGAATGGCAAACTCTCTGACCACTGCCTGTCAAATAACAATAACCAGCCATCAGCACCTACTCATTGTAAAATATGCCTGCCTCTACTCTGTTCTAATAAAATTCAGATAGCATCAAAAAGGGCTTATATATTCTTCAGGGTGTTGCTTACCCAGTGTTGTCTGTATATGACATCAGTATATATATTTTTGAGATACCACTATCTCATACTTCAAGGCATACCTATTTTCTCTAATTGCCGCAGGCAAAGGGGAGGTGCACTAAAGAATAAAGAAGGTTATTGTGACAGATGAAACATAATTCACAATGAGTACTCTTTTCATCCAGCCTTAAGTAGCAGAGGATTACTCCAAGCTGAATTTTAGGGGAGTATGTATGATCTGATTTAATAATATGAGGAGAGGCCACAAGCTGAAAGGCAATGTAAACCAATTATGCTTTTGCTGATTGTTTGCGGGGTTTTGTTGTTGGGTTTTTTCCCCCCCCTCCCTCTTTTCTGGAAGTAGAAGAAATCTTAACGTGAAGAGGGTCTGAAGAAACATGGGGAAAACTAAGAAATGCCAAGAAATAAAAGTTGGGATTTTCTGGAATGGATATTGATAAATGATTATTCTATATTTCTGCTTCATGACACTTAAATGAAATAAGATCATGCCATTTCTTCAGTAAATATGCGCTGTGAAAGTAGGTAAACTAATTTTGATACACTTACTGAACTTGCATTGCTTCAGAGAAATTCATACTTGAGTCTTCTAAAAATGCTGTATGATATCAAGTTTAAATGTAGATAACAGTGACAGTAAAAGACCTTTCTGCTAAACGTGTGTACATTGCTTTTCTGAGTCACTGTTTTAATATTTAAACAGTAAATAGGTAAGCTTGCATGTGTATTTTATATGTTTGTTTCCTTATAGTGTGCTTTGGAAAAGACTTGCTTAGCATAAATTACTGTATTACATTCTGAAAGGATTTATCTTTTTACTGTTTCAGTCTTCATATAACAACTATTTTTTTATGATCTAAAATTGCATTCAGAATGTCTGGCCATGTGTAGCTAGTAAACTGCAGAAACTGCTAAGGTATTTGGCAAAAGGAGTAAACAGTATCTCATTTTGTCTATAGAAATGTTAATTTAGATTAATTATTTTTTTAAGCAATAGGTAACTTTTAAAAAAATCCATTCTAATGCAAGTGTTAATAAAGTTATCAGTGATCTCCTCAAAGAACGTTTCTATACATTTTGTATAATTTAGTATGCAAAATAAAACCATTTCTAGATACAGATTCTAAATGTGTTTTTCAAGTGTTCATCTTGTTTGAAAATCACAGACAAAAAAATCCAAACAACCATGAGTTAAATGTTTGCTTTCGTATATATTTTACTTTTTAATTACACAAAAGCTGCTTAGCAGTCAGAGCTAATAAAACTGTGCTGCTAATTGAAAATAAATTATTACTAGGGTTTAGTTCATACCTTTCAGATTTCAGACTGAAATATAAATTAAAGATTAATTGGAACAGAATTTCTGTTATTGAAGTGCTGCTATATATCAGACCAGCTAAGATGATTGAACAACTTAACACCAAATAAATGGCAAGAAAATGACATTAAAATATGCATTAAGTTATTATTACTTATATTTTCTAAACCAACAAAGAACACCGAAATTCTGTTTTTCTATAAGCTGTGTACTGAACTATTCTCTTTTATAACATGATTTCATGCCGTTCTTAAAAGCAAGCATAAAACCAATATAAGTATTTCATAAGCACCATAAGCAATTAGTTAGATTTTGGTGAATAAGCAGTATGCATTAAGCACACCTCGGTACTATGCTCTTAAAGAAAGAATGAATAGTCAGAAAACATATCAAAATACAATAATAAAACTGCTAAATTGAAAGCATACATTTTAATATTTTAGTTCACAAAGGGAGCAGCAGCCAAAAGACCGTTCTAACCACCTGACAAACAGCAACAAACAACAGCTCTCGAGTCAAAATATTTATTAGGGTGTCATGTCAATGTACAGGCTAGCATATGTGCTAAGGAGAAATTATACTATTATCTTCAGCTGAGTGAAGTAGTAACAATGAAAATAAAGATTTATAAATATATATAGAACTGAGAATGTTTCTTTCAAATCATACAACCATTTAATTTTCATTGATCATTTAAAAATATATCAAAAAGTGTAAAATACAAGTTACTTTAATTCCTGTGACAATTTTTATCCAAATGTTATTGTTGTCATGTCACACTGCACTTGCCATCCATCGTAAAGTTTCTTAGTAAGAAGTATATACTTAAGCATTTGTTTAAGGAGTCAAGTGGCATTTTTGCTACACTGAATGACATTAATTTAAGCAATATATCTTCTACTAATAAACTTTCAAACGACGTATATTTGAGGGGTATTCATATTGGTAGAATGTTTTTGTTCTCTTTAAAATTAGTTTGAAGTCGAATTTATTGTTGACATTATGGCACATAAAACTTTCAGCAAAATTCAGATGACGGTTGTCTTTGGAAAAGTAGGGAAAAGAGAGCATCTCAGATCATGCTTGCATGCAACAAAAAAAGTACACATCTCTTAAGATGAACAAACAATGTTTTGATACTGAATCAAACTATGAGCACTCATATCTTTCACAAATCTAAAAATATTAGCATTATGCATTATTTTAGTTCTTTTCTGTAAAACATACATCAGGCTCACTGAATATATATCAAGTTCACTACATCGGTTTTAATAGCCAGTGTTGAGGCTTCTTTAAAAGAGAAGAAGGACGAAAAAAGAGCTCTTCCCACTCCCCTGCAAACAGCTTTGATTTTAACAAAGTCTCAGTGTGCAGGTATAGTTGTCTCATCCCATACCTTATAAAACGTTAAAAAACTGTGAATGAAATTAAAATCTGTAATATTTTGGGAGCCACAAAGAATACAGCGGCTCAGGAGACAACACTGGGAATGTAAGAAAACGCAGACTTTGATTCTATACGACAAGCTGGATAGGAGTCAAAGCTGCCACATGTGGTGTGAAAAAATGCCACCCCGGTGTGAACAAAGGGTTTAAAATGGAGTCAAGAAGCGTGCAAGCTCAATGTCTAAGCTTTTCCTGTGAATTGTACTGCCACAACCTGCAGGATATCAAGTGGGCTGGGAAGAATAGAGTGCCTTTGGAAGCTACAATGGAGTAGCGGTGGCCGTCGGTGCGTTAGGGTTTCTATTGTTTTAGTCTTCTTGTTTGTGCATCGTTACAATGCGCTGCTTTACTTAGAAAGAAATTAAACTCTAAACACCAAAAATAAAGTCACAAAATTCACCGAGAAACTGCTGAATGCAGTAACTCTGATCTTTCTTATTGTAGTCCTAGTTTACAGCTCGATGAGAGAATTTACCAGCTAGATTGTTCATTTTACCAGGGCCTGAACCACAATCTCACACATACAAGAAACAGAGTAATAAACGTTACTGATAAATATGTCTATGGCCTTTTACTGGGATAATAGTTGCAATAATATAAACATCCGTTGGAATGAAAAATGTCATCGGAAGAAAGAATATTGCACCTTACTTCAATCAACAGCTTTCCTCCTTTTACTACAACATAAACCTATTAATCTGCATATTCAGTTCAGAAAACACTATCTTTTAGAAATAATCTACGAAAGTGTGCAGCAGCAACCCAAAAATGTAAGGGTCATACACTCGCAAAGATGCTACGCTAACAAAGTTTAACAGCGAAGGTACTGAAAATCACAAATATTCTACCTAAATAAAGGAAAATGCTATGTAGTCAAGGCACAAGGAATAATAAGAAAGAAAACAGTTAAATATATTTTCCCAAAAGATGCAAATAGCAAAAAGTACAAGTTCCTCAAAGAGAAAATGCGATACAGTAATTAGAATTCCTAAACAAAATCAATTAAAATCCAGGGAAGCAGGCCTACAAAATCCAATAAACAGTAAATTTTCTAAGAATTAAAAAAACCTTGTAATTTCCTATATTACATTTACATTTTTTATTAAAGATTAGGTCAAAAGCCACTGATTTTTAGTTTATGAATGCAGGTCAAGACAAGAACATTTTTCTATTTACTCTGTGTAACTCTGTACAGAAATCAATCTGTTACTTTCATTACAACCACACAATCAATTCCATTTAAAGTACAATGCAACAGCCAAGTCCAAGGACAATATGGATCGCTGAAAATCCTTCATACTATCTACAGAATTTATTCAGTATGACTGGGATGATTTTTCTTCTCATTAGTATGCAACGAGCTTTCACAAACAAACTTAACCCGGCTTCGTCTGTTTTTGGTTCAAAGCATAAAAAAAAAAAAAAGCATACACTAATTTACTGATGCATAAGTATTGCTCTTCAGTAAATAACACAAATCATCTATTAAAGAACAATTTTATTAAGTCACACTGAGTCACAATTGTGTCTACAACTGTAATACAATACAGCAGGACTACATCCAAGATAAACCATATGACATACATACATGCAGACACACATGATGAATGTAGACAATGTATTTAAGCATTCTGTCTTAAAAGGCTGTATTTTATCAACCTACAAATATTTGTAAATATGCCCGTCATTTTTGTGTTCCTCATAACTCTATTCTGAGGTTCTAAGGGACACAAAGCCAAGGTATTTAAAAACTGCAAAATACTATCAATGTCTCTCCCTGCACACTCAAAGAATTTGGTATGATCATTTGGACAGATGTAATTTAGGCGTTTTTATAAGTGTTTTAAATGTTCATAATTACTTTTACAGTCCTAGTTCAACATATTAAAATCAAGGCATAATATCAGATTTTAAAACGGTAAAACTCCAAACTGTACTTTTATTTATGGTACGTTTATACAGGTTTATTTTGCTGGTTTGATTTTGTTCCCAACCTATTTTCTCAACGTATTTTCTCCTGCATCTTAGTATTTGCAGGGGGTTTTTTAATACTATTTTTTCCTTCTGCCTGCCTGAAACATAAACCTGTCAAATGAATATTGCTGTAAATGAACAGAATAGACTGAAAAATGTTCTGTTCAGAGATTTCTGCAGAACAAAGCTGCCTGTGCTTTTCAAGTAAAAACCTTATTTTGAATAGTCTTAGCATTTGTTCCTTATTTGTTCTTTTATTGACCACTTTGTTCAACTACATATGTCCCTCCCCAATAACATATCAAAGAAAACAAAAAATGAATCTTGGAATAGTGCTCCAGAACGTGCAGTCAGATGTCTGCTAACAGTGCTGAGGCTGTTTCAATGTCCCTGGTTTCTCCAGCTTTGATAATTTCAGATGGCACTGATATGAAATCTCTGGGTGTTTCTTAGCGTGCCATCTCCTTTTTAATCTGGTGTATGTTTTTAAGTCACTCTTAAATTGTTGTTTCTGCCAAGTAATCAACCAATTAGCAGCATCCTCTCTCTTGGGTAACAAGACGGCATGCACACATGCATGTACATATGTGTATACGTACAGACATGAATGTGCGTATTCTGCCTTGTTATTTCAGCTGAGTCTCAAACTGGGACTCTCATGCACCAGTTAAATTTACCTCTGCCAAACCTCACTGTATGCATTCCAGTCATAAAGAAAATTGCGTAACGCCAAATTTCTTACTCACATATAACAGCATGTAAATAGACAAAGGGTTCACAGCACTGTGAGGAGAGAAACGGTCCTGACAGACTTGCATTTATCCCCACTGCAAACCTTAAATAAGCATACATAAACATCTTTTTCCTCTTGTTCAGCTGTGTTTACTTGCCACTGCTTCCCTCCCCTGGCTTCCACCAGCTCATTTTTCCCCACCTCCTGAACCTGTTTATTTTCTCTCTCCTGCCTGTCTGCCAGCAGCGGCGCTGAAGAATCCCCCAAAAGCTGCAGCCCCACACATTCCCATCCCAGGGGCACCCTGAGCATGTGAACGGGGTGCAGGAATTAACAGGTTAATTCCATATGGGCAGGAGCAGGCATGACTCAGGTCTTGAGAAAATGAAGCTGGACTGTCTGGAAGGATTGCATTAAATGCAAGACGTAATATCTGCAAGTGAGATAGCAGGGATACTGTTGGGAGAGAAAAATTCACTTTCCCAGAATACTCTCCATCTATTCAGACTATTAAACAGCTGAAACGTGGGTGCTGCAGAGGTTAAGCCTGCCAGCGAGAGCAGGACACTGAGCTACTCAGCAGCCCTCGCCTCTCCCTCTAACTACCGCACCAGCCTGGGGAGCCGCAACACCAATTTTACCAGCAATCTGCCCCCAGGGGCTATTTTAAGACTGTACCAGACCCATCTGCAAAGCTGGCCCCAGAGAGCCAGCTCAGATCTGTTTGAAATGGTACAGACCGGCTATGTAATCCAGTTCAGAGTCTGCAAATGAGCGATATAAGGGATCCACGCTGGCTCCTCACCCCTGCATGAATTTTGGTGGCAGCAAGGAAGCCAAAAATATGGGATGCTGGTACAGTTAAATGATTTATCAGGAAAGAGTAAAGTCCACTTTTTAGAGGAGATTTACCTTTCCTTGCAGCAGAAAAACATAGTATCTTTATTTATTATTAGCAGAAAACAATTCCAAATTTTCCTGACTCAACCGTGTAAATTCACAAACCAGGTTTTCCCCTGGCTAAAATGCACACTCGACCAGGGCAGTAATCACCTCCAAAATTAGCTCCTCCCTGACTTACACCAAAGGACATCTCTTACGGCAGCCCTTCCTGCCACCTCCCAAAGCCTGCTGGATCTGCATGGGCCTCGCAGGCCAGTCAAGGTGACAAGAAGCAAACAGACAACAGGCAGAATAACATACAGAGAAAACACAGGCAAACAGACTGCCTCCAGTATAGAAACGTACCACCAAACAGCTGCTTTAGAGCAGCTGCCCGTGGTTGAAGTTCTGTCAGTATGATACTGCCAAACATCGGGGCGCCTGATGCCCCCAAGAGCTTGGGTGCTACTTCCTTACCCTTTGCCTGTCCCCTGAAGAAGATGCTTGGAAAAATCAGTCAGGAAACGTACCAGGACAGGAAAACATCACCACCCTCTTTTCTGCTAGAGTCCTTGCTGAGCATTTACTACCACATGAGGTAGTAAAAGCAATTCAGTTTTCCCTGTGTGCTAGTGCTGGACATCATCACTGGTACAAGGGCCAAAATGATTCTGACTTCTTGCCACAAAATGTTAAATTCACGCTTCTCCACAGTTCAACAGGAACAGCATTGGTGCAAGTACACACTCCACCCTTTAACCATCCTGCAATGCTCAGGAATGAGAGGCCAAGTGTAACATGAGAGTATTCTCTGCTTGGAGAGAACTTTTCACTGCCTTCCTTAATTTGTAAATCTTCTTCTGTGGGTTTATTTTAGTACCTTGATTCTATTTGAACATAGCTTATTATGATTTAATTTCCTCCTTTTTTTTAAACAGAGGATGGAAAAGAAAAATAAATCTCTCATGCTCTCAGCATATAACAGTTGATATAATAGACTGAAATGGCTCCTTCTAATCACTTGGGGATTTTTAAGTGCATTTTATTGACATGATAAGCCATTATGAGTCCTTCAGACTTGTTATGATTTATCATATCAAGGCTTATGGTTTTAAGTAATATTCCTAATATGCATTCACAGCACCCACTCCAACAGCTTCTTTAATCTCAATTAAATACCATTAAAGATATGTACGATACCTACGTATAAGTGGCACTAGAACAGTATTTGTATGCACTAGTAACCAAATAATGTCAGACTGGCTCAATTGCCTTCCATCTCATCCCATACCCAGGAGTCTTATTACTCAGTACAAGTTCGTATGCAAAGGTAACATTATTCTTTGGAATTATGGGGGACAAACGTTTTTGGTGGTGGGTTTTTTGCTAGAGTTTCTTTCTTTCTTTTCTTCAAGTTAGTCGTTAAAATGAGATCCCTTCTGCCAAACCCCAGCAGCTGTCTGAGCAAAACTTAAAACCTCTTGATACATCCCAGCAAAATGGAGGTTATCCCCAATGTCTAGGACAACATTTGTTCTCAAAAAGAAATAAAATTGAACGTCAAAGGTCAGCAGGGAGAGCAAAACTCTGATTGCACAGAGCACAACTGTGCAGCTATCCTGAATGGCCACATAATACACCTATGTCTTCCCCAACCTGTGCCACAGATTTATAGTCTGCCCCTTTATGCTTTTTGTACTTCATACTACTCTGTTTCCCTGTTTCATCTTCCTTTTATCTTTACATTCTGGCTTCTCTACAGACATGGGTCCCCTGCCCTTAGAAGAAGAAAGTGGGATGCAGCAAAAAGAGAGCTTGTCCAAGGCAGAAGAGAGGCAGTCAAAATGAGTATGGCTGCCAAACTGCCTAGACCTTCTCTTAACAAAAGGCAGGGAGTCCTGCACTAAGAGCAGCAACAGAGAAAGCTGTTAGAAGGTTATAAACCACTTAGAACCCAAGTGTTATGAATTTATGGCAATTGCTCTAACTTCAAAATGAAAAAGATGCAGCTAGTTTAGGAGGCTGAACTGGAGCAGAGGACAAAGCAAGACCCACCAAAACACAGTACAAAAAAGGAGCGGGTAGCCTGGCAAGGCAGGCACCAAATTTGGCATAAATACAGATTTTTAAACATCCAAAGGTTCAGTAGGTTGCCAGTGGCCCATCTTGCCATCTGGTGATCTTCCACAGAGACCAAGGGCAAAAACCTTGGGAGGGGTATAAAAACAGACCAAAACTACAGTGTTCTCCAAATTCAAAAGAAACTAGGAGCTGTCACCTTGCACAGAGGCTGGACGGTATTAATCAGCTAACGCTGTAGCATCTTGCCTCTTCAAGTAGAAGCACTTGGCATGCTTGCCTCTAATTTAAGGAAGAAAAATATATATACATAAAAGATAAAGAGCACATTTGTCATTTAACTAGTTATACCAACAGCTGAAAAAAAGATATTCATATTGCAAAACTAAAGGATGTAGATCCAAATTGTACTCATAGTTATGATCAGGAAGATGTGCAATCCTCTAATTACTTTATGCAAAATACCTGCAAAAACTGAACTAAGTGTTTCACTGTTGTCAGAGGTTGGCCCACTACTGAGGTCACACTCAGTACAGAACGCCGTGCTTCTGCTATAATGGATTTTAAGTTTATGATGCACTCTCAGAATCATTTCAATAAAACCAAAGGCTATCAAATGATTTCATAATCAATTAACACTACAGCTTAATTCCCAGTCTGCTACATCCTTCAGTGCTGCTTTGCCACATAATTGACGTCTAATTTGCTGTACCATACAAACGGGCCTTGTTTATTCTCATTCCATTATCAGTAACTAGCTCATTATTCTAATGCACTCTGAAGTATTTTAAAAATAAATGTGAAAGCAAGTTCCACTCTATTCTACGTCCATTAGTTATCCTTCCAGGTTAGAAACCATGTTCAAATCATTATAGCCCTTTCTCTTTATACATACCAAGCAACTCATTTGTAGCAGAATACGGTCCATATTTTAGGAAAGCTTGTTGAGGTAAGACAACAAAGCACACATCAACAGGCAGCAAGACTGATACATATTAATCCCTGAACAAAGTAAATAATTATCATTTTATAAATTTCTACTTTATTTTGATGGCTCAACGTTATAGAAACAGTCCAAAAGTCCCTTCTAAGGAATCACCTTTTTTGCTGTCATACACTTAACGTCAATAAGTTTCTTAAAATACTCCAGAACAAAACCAGTAGTATAAGCATGCATGTGCAACTGCAGCCTCGCAAAAAAAGAGCTTGTAGCAGCCATAAAACTACCACAGCAGAAGAAATTGCCTTCTGAGCTCTACCACATCCAACAATTGAAAAGTGTGCCTCCTTGGTAAAGAGACATTTCTGTTTAGCTGCGAATTCACAGATGTCTAAACACCACCACCACAAACATGTTAAAGTCCACTTTACTTTTGTATTTGATGACAACTCATGTAATACAGGTCAGTGATCAATGGCTTACATAAGCAGGTAAAAATTGATCAAACAACTACAAACTTCTCCTCTGATACCTACGGAAACAACTGGAGCCGGAACTATTGAAAGTAATTTACTGCCCACTTAAAGTCA
Source organism: Fulmarus glacialis (assembly GCF_000690835.1). Taxonomy (NCBI): domain Eukaryota; kingdom Metazoa; phylum Chordata; class Aves; order Procellariiformes; family Procellariidae; genus Fulmarus; species Fulmarus glacialis. Next base: position 4,776 of record NW_009224085.1, on the reverse strand, counting down.
GAAGAGGTATGCTCTTGAGTCCCCTAAACAGAGCAGCTGTAGAGCAGTATTTGATTGCATATTTCTACATTCATTGAGCCAACTCTGAATTCAGACAGAAATCTGCAAAGATAAAGTCACTTGCTAGAACCTTGGGCCTTTAAACTATTGTCCTGATCTCATCTATTCATTTGCTATTTTCTTAGACTGTTAAAGACAGTATTATACAGTTATTATTCATGTAATACTCTGTCTGTTATTTAGTATTTACTTTCCAGGATTATTTGGTTTCTTAAAGATACATTAATGCTCTTTGATTGTATACAGCCATTTCAAAACTCCATGCAAGGGGGAAAATTTTTTTGAGGAAATTAATTACTAATATTCATGTGATTAAACTCAGTGATAAGGTATTACATTCCTGGACCACAAATATTAAATTATATTAGATCATTATAATCTAGAAAAATACCCACACTTTTTTTCATTCGTATTTTTTGGACTTATACTGGGAGTCAAGATCTGTTTCATACGTAAAATAAATCAAGAAAAGAGAAAGAATCAACAAGAGAAACAACATGGATCAACACTTAAGGATCTCAGATTTAAATTTGCCTTCACTGGACCAGGGGACCAGAGCTCTGATACCCATGTCATTTGGAGCACCTGATGATATCAGCATCTGTATTCTCATTCCACTATCAACCTTCCAGGAACAGCCAGGAATTTTATTTCATCATTATATAGAACTCCAAACTCCCCTTTACCCAAGGACTAGAATAAACAGTTTTTGACTCTGATTGCTACAGATCAACGATTCTGTAAGAGATTTTTCATCCCATCATTTTACATCTAAATATAACTAGTTCAGGATTTTCCAGTTTGACAATAAAGAAGGTCAACCATCAATTAGGTATGACCATCTAAAGTATATAAAGAAAATAAAGCAAAGAGGAGGAAAGGCCTGAGTTTTGTTACCTATAATGATGGAAATGAATTCATCCAAGATCTCCATTATCTGGAGATGCTCCACAGAACCTTTGTCATCCCTGTAGCTTTACCAATGTGAATTTTACTGTCAGACAGACTTTAGTACTTCATTAATTTGAGGGAATTAATATATTCTTATATACATAAAGTGACAAACTTATGACTAATGCTTTTCTAATATTGAGTTTTGCATATTAATTTTTTGCCTCTGTGTAAAATAGAAACAGATACAGAAAACATACAAACATGAAATAGTATTATGATCATGACCACAAATATTGACTATTATCCTATAAACGCATTTTTGTATCCACAGGTACACCTACCTATTCATCCATCTATCCATCCACCAATCCAGGATATTTGAAAGAAACCTAATGTACACAGTCCGAGCAATGTGTTAAGTTAAGGGAGCACAAAGAACTACTACTTTCAATTCATGCTTTCCTTTCTTTGAAAAGGCACTTAGTACTTTGGTATGCTGTCCAGGTTTCCTTAGAAGTATTTAGAATATATACTCAGAGATAGAAAAAATTAATCCAGTCCAGGACCAAAATGGGAGGTTTTCAGTAATATATTTGGCTACCTAGCTTAGCAGTTTGACAGAATCTTATTTTTAAAAGCAACTTAAATCTCTACTCTCAGCAATTCAAGGAAAGTGTTCCAAATATGAGAGGAATATTAAAAACACAATGTTTTTTTCTTTTTAATTCTTAGAAGATGATCTTGGATTCCTTGGATGTTGCTTGTAGCATAGCCAAACAGGAAAGCAGGAAAAGTAAAAGGCCATTGATTTTTTTTTTTTTTTCCCCCTACACTATGAAACCAGCAAGAATAGCTTATTTCATTGTGGGAAGATGACACTATTCATTAAGACAAAATCTTAAAAACATATAGCCGGAATTTTAGGAAAGCAAACCAATTAAGAAGGGCATGCCAAAACACATTACCAATGATAGAAGCATCATGCCAGTTTACAGCCAGGCCACCTAGCAGGCAGTGACAGAACCCAGGCCAGAGTAGCAGAAAATTAAATTAAACAGAAAAAAAAATCCCTCTCTCATCTCCTCCTCAGAGAAGCCTCTGACTAAACATCTCATTCTTGACAATAGCTAGGAAACAGCTGTAGTTTCCATCCAGCACTTATCCCCAACTCCT